>NC_060917.1:6697578-6997578 GCF_021234035.1 Daphnia pulicaria
CCTATCGCTATATACACGTCCAATAATAATATAATAACCCCTCGACCTTGTTTTATGGAATCTCCCTTCAACCCCCACAGCGAAAGTCGGGCGTTCAAAATTTCTTACTTTAAAATCTATGGCCAGCAGAGAATAAGAGAGATGTTAAAGCTTATTCTTTCCACGGTTATGATTTCGACCCTCTTCAACTTTTATTTGTTGGGTCTATGATGTATACCCTCCCTTCGTATATGATATGGACGAGACCCTTTAAGGCGCTGGCATGAACCAATTTGTATATGGCAGACGGGGTAGAAGAATTGTAAAAAAGAGCCTAAAATATAACACAGATGTAGTATAACTTCAAGGGGTGTTATTATATTATATGATATGTACGGTAGCCGGCATCACGACAAGATTCGGCGGCTGATATCGTCAAAAACATCACACAGGGAAATTCGGTGGTTTTTTTCGAGAGAGAGAAATAGATCGCCGAGAAATAAAATATATCAAATCGGACCCTTGAGGGTGAACGAGGGGAAGAACAATATATATACATTTCATATATATATATAAGAAACAAGCCGCCGAATCACAAAAGAAGATATAGACAAGCCAAGCATTCTACTGGAAGTCGTAGATATATAAGGCAAACTCGGTAAGCTCCGACATCCGACTGAATTTCATTGAAAATGCATTGATGTTTTTGTGGCTCAAGAGTCACTCTGCCATATCAAATCAAACAGAGATTGGCTATATAACAAATTTAATCGCTTATTGGTTGTTCCGACTGCTGCTGCTGGATGACGACATCCATCTCATCTGCTATTGGGGGATCAAAATAAATATTTGAAAAAACAACCAACAAAGAGAACAGCGTCGTTTTCTTTTGTTTATCAACTCTCATGAAATATCCAAATGAATACTTTAGGGGGAAGATAATGATCGTCAAAAGATTAAGGATCACTATATAACCGGCACCGGCTATTAAGAGTCGTTCATTTTTTCTTTTTCAATTTCGTCCATGAATATTTAAAAAACACCAACTTTATTTTCATGTTGTTGAATAATCGTCTCTATACGATATGACATAACCATCAAATAAAATACCCTTAACGCTATTATATCCTGGGCGATCCATACCTATATCCGATCGATAGACACAGCGCAGTTTTGGATGTTTTTGCTACAGTGATGATGAAGGTATCGTCTCTCTCTTTTTAATTAAAAACGGGCGGCGCTATCATATAGACGAAAAGGGGGGACATAACATTCTCCGAAAGACTCTTGTCTCCATCGCGATGGGGAATATAAACATAAACACACGTAAGAAGTGGACGTCAAAGTAGATGTTTGACCCGTACAACATCAACTGATTGCCATCTGATCTCTCCACACCGTCACAGCGTGCGCACAGTTGTTGCCCTATTGTCGAGCTCATCTTATTATGACGCGCAAGTTCTTCAGCCATCAATTCGAAGGCATACAAGGACCCAGAAATAAAAATAACACGAAATGAGAGGAGAGAGAGAGAGGAAAAAAGTGAGGGGGGGAGGAATGAAAAGAAATCGACAAACCCAATTAGGAATTGAAATGGTGTTTGATGCTGTCGTCGTTTGGGGTGGGCTATAGTCACTCGATTCCATCCGGAGTAGCAATCATCATTTTTTTCTTACCTAACAGATATCTCTCCCCCCAGCAGCAATGGGGAATAAAAGAGTGAGGGGGGTGAGTCAATCTACTTTTTTGAAAAATCAAGAGACTGGAAGCGAAACGGAGCGGGGGAGAGAGAGAAACTGGATGGATCTCAGAGAACTAGTTGGGAGTATAGAGAGGGGAATCGGAGAATTAACATAATTGATAGCAACGGACGGCACACACATACTGGTGCCTTCGCCACTGGTAGTAGATATAAAACTCTCAAATTCTGAAGAGGAAAAATCAAGCAAATAGAAAAAATAAAATCAGAAAACTAGAAAATGAAAGAAAGAAACTATAAAAGTTAGATACCAGATCAAACAGTGAACTCACGTTCATCTAGTACTTATGTCTCCACAGCAATTGGCTCAAGGAAAAAAGAAGAAAAAATCCCGAGTTTGAGATGTTCGTGAGTGTCTTATACGATCAGAGTACTAACAAGGTTGAGGGGGGAAATAAAAGTGACAATCTCCTAACAAGAGGGACTGGTTTAGATCGACCATTATTTTATCAGAGTCGTCACATCACGATTTTTCACTTTCTTTTTCTCAACCGAAAAGTTCCTTTTGTTTTGTTTCTTCACTGCTGCTGCTGTCTGTATATAACAAGTTTTGTCTATAATCAGCAACCACCATCTATTTTTCGCCTTTTTCTCTTTCGTGTTCGATAATGGACCAAGTGATGGCTACTTGGTGCTGACGGAAAAAATATGAGTTGCCTTGATTTTGTATTTTGTTTTATTTTTTCCCAGACTTTTTGGGTGATCGATCAAACTGGCTGGTCTACCACATGTCAGCAGTGTCCAGCGCAACTCGGTCAGTCGTCCCTAAATTCTAGACTAATCAAACCACCGTCTATAGAAATCTATATTCGTTATGTATATTTCGTCTTATATAATAATCAGACAAATTCCCTTTTCCAGCAGACAGGAGACCCAATCTATAGATAGACACGGGTGATGATTATATTTATAGACTTGTGAACTAAACGCTAACAAAAATCCGACGACTACCAACTCTAATCACGTCATTTCGAATCAATGTTTTGGGCAAGCTGAAGCGCAGGAATCTTGGCTCGTGAAATAGGCAGCAGTAGTCTATATAAGAGTTGTCTTCTCGTTAGCCACAGCGCAGTTACAAGTAGGCTTGCGACTCATTCAATTAGGCCAGCAGCTCGTCTAAGCTTCTAGTTTTCATTCCGTGCGGTTGTTTCCTTCTATATACCGACGAGAATATAAGAGGCGACGATAGTTCTTCATCCCTTTTTTATTTAATTGTTTAACCCCCCTTATACGTAATAGAAATTGGTATATATAAGAGATATGAACTCTTGAGAGAGAAACCGGATCAAAAGAGAGTTGCCATTATTTTTTACGCCTTGATTGAATCCTCTTAGCCTTGTCCCATTATATTTCTCCCTTTACCAACATTACTTTTCACGTAGCGACGAGGGGTATATAGTACGTCTTGAACGTTGGGAGATGTATTGAAAGAATCTCTAGAATTTGTTTCACGACGACGACGACGACGACGAAATATACTCGCGCGCGCCAGTGAATTTCCCTTCGCTCAGATTTTCGATCCCTTAGCTGCAACCTAAAATGTATAAGAGATAACGAGCTCTTCTTTCTTTTTTCCCTATTCCACCTCCATTCCTTCCGCCATCGCCCAGTTCCTTTTTCTTTTACTTTTTCGTCTTCTTGGTGTTCTCTCATCCATCGAGCTGTAAACACACACCCATCGTCCCCTCTATTCTACATGCTAGTAGTACCGGCAAACTTGGAAATTAGCCAGGAACGCGCGCTCCCATCGTCTAGTACACACTCAAAATTGCCGTTTTCATTAGAGAGAAAAATATCCTGGGCTCCATTATCAACTTTAGCTTCCATTGAATCACTGTCTATCTACTCTCTACAAGGCAACTTAATTGACATTTTCCCTTTTTCAAAAAATGTATCCATAGCTACAAGCTTCCCAAAAATATTAAATCACAATCATAATGTCTAAGCTAGATGTTATAGCGCATTGATCTATTTAGGACGACGACCGAAAAAGATGAGAAATGACGTTGGCCAATTTTTGCGGGAAATTTCTAGCGAAAAATAGGGAAATGATTCGCATCGAGCATTTTATATTCCAGACTGAATAAACCTCAATTCTCCTCGTCTGAGCCACTGAAAAATCTGTAACGATTTCAGTCACATCTATTTGGTGATTCGTCGGCGTATGCCGCTGCGCTGTGTGTGCCGAGTGCTGCATGAATGTTTCATGCCGTCCAAATCAGAATGTATGTGTAGATATATTATGCCAGCGCTGGCGTGCTGTATTATATTCTCGGCTGCGACGACGACGACGACGACGACGTATCCTGTCGATCCCTTTGAAGAAGAAAAGAGAGCAGAGGGAGAAAGAAAAAAGAAAGGGATATCCGAAAAGCTTTGTAGACTCTTTTTCTTTCTCTAGAAACAAGCTGGCACAGGCGAGATTCGGATAAATGTAAGGCGGAGAATCTAAGGCGTGAGGTGCGGCCAAGAGCATCAAGGTATAGAGAGAGATGTAGTGCATGATAGCACACATACAGACGCCGAAGAGCATACATAGAGAGATAGAGGGGGGTCATATGTAATCCAGTTCATTGTCTATTCCGGCCCAGTCCTCCTACGCTCAAATTGGAAGGACAGTAAGAATGAGGGGAGAGAGATACTGGAGGAAAGAGATAGACACACGTATGGCTAAAGAAGGAGAGGCTTTTCAAATGGAAGCTATATAGGGAAATCCCTAGCGCTGTTGCCAGCAGCAGCCTCAGCTTTGCACATCAAGCACCAGAGAGTTTCCCTCTGCTTTCACGCATCTCTTGTCGTCTTGGGCCGGAATCAAATACTCATCCAATCCTCGTTGTCTTATCTTGTCTGTTTTCTTCCTATCGAGAATCTCCGCGCACAATCTAACTGGAATATTAGAGCAGAGAGGTTTTGATGGAACCCAATTCAACAGGGAATATAAAGTATAAAGATCGCACACCCTTATATTCTTAAATGGAATCAAGCGTTGAGTGGTTAGACTTTCGGTGTAAAATATAAGCTTTGATGAATCATTCTGTGAGCGCTATCGACTTTTTGGACCGAAAACATACGTGGATATTATATAGCGTAACATTTTTAGACTTTACCCCTACCGGCAAGTGTGTGCTGCTGCTGTGTATCTATATCCTTTCATACTCCCCGCGCTGTATATATAATAGCTCTCGTCACCCTCTATAATACTATACACCAGACTCTTATATTTTTATGATTTTCTCTCCTCTTTCGTTTCTTTTTATCTTTCCTGATGGTTTTGCCAACTGGAAGCTCTTTCACATAAGAGAAAAAAGCTATACTTTTTTCCTCCCCATTCCACCCTCACTGGTTTGTGTCCCCTCATCAACGACAAGGTTTTTCCCCCCTACCCTCTTATCACGCACCGAATCGCCATACGAAAAAGAGAAGGAGCGGATTATTCGGTGACTGCAGATAGTCGAAACAAACGGCTCTTCTTCTTCCTTCCTCTGCTGTATTAGATCCCCGCCCGTCTAGAAATCACCTCATCATGAATAATGGTCCCATTTATACCGAGCGTACAGCATTTCCTCCTCCCTCCAAAAGCTTTTTCGATTATATAAGACTTAGATATACAGCGCTAGAGAAACGCAGGTATCAAGAGACCCAACGCAGTGTCGTTCCATGCCAAAAGACATGTGCGGATGTGTATGGATCGATGGCGGTCGAGAGATGCTTGTCGATCTCCTTCCAGATTATCGAGATCAGCATGTTGAAACCTTTTTTGGGCTATAAATCAGGATTTGGCTTTGATACTTTAACGTTTTAAAACAAAAAAACCCGTCAAGATTTATGATACACTGAAATCGCGTATCGACAAGAGCGTTTGGGGGGCGATATTATAAACGAAAGAGCTCAGGAATTTAGCAATTCGTGTTTAGTGTGAAATCAAAGTGTAGACAGTTTTATACCGCTTTTAGACGAAACATGTTACGACGGACATGGATTACTGCGGTGATGGTGATTTCTCTGCGTCATTATTGACAACTCTATCATTTTTATGTTTGTCAAAAAAGAACGAAAAAGGGAATAAAACATTCTTCTCTCTATAGAAAAAAGGGAATATTGTTTTATTTCTAGCTGGAGAGTTTGATAAAGTCCCATGTCATTCTTTCCTCCTTTTTGTTTTGTGGCTATTCATATTTTTCTCTCCCCATCATAAAATGTTCAAAGTCAACTCTCTACCCATCTGTAATGCATCTATCCCGCAGTCAAAAAGGTTGTTTTTCAAAAAGGTAAAAAGGTGTTTTTTCTATATGGCTGATTGTTGTGGGTGAATGGGGGGGGGAGGGATGACGTCAAATGTTCATATCGAAAATGATGTGGAAATATGATTCGCCATAGGGCGGGTGATTCATAATCATTTCCAACGCACACACACAGCACATGAAGGACTCGGCGACGTGATTTGTGACTGGGCGCAATCTTTCGCTGGCTGAGACTTTCTCCGCAAGAAATAGAAAATCAGTCCTCCTCCTCCTCCTCCCACATCACGCACGTCAATATACATAATAGACGATATAGCTGATGTCTTCCCAAAAGTGCGTAGGTATATCTAATACCAGGCATAGAGCATATGTATATTAATACATACGTGTGGGGGTGGTGTCTGTATACCAAGCAAATATCTATACAGGTTTTTCTTCGTCTTTTGGCTTTGTATCATTCATCGTCGACAACTGCCAAGATCGAAAAAAGTCAGAGAGGACCGAGAGAAAGCGCGTTTTGTTTTCGGTCACGGATATAACGTTCCAGGCATTCCCAGTAATCCCCAGGCCCCAGCGTTTGTCCCCTTGTCAACGAATTGAAGGCACAAAGTTGTAAGATATGTCACAGTGGATCGATGAATCTTTGAGAAAGGACCCCAAAAAGAAGAAAAATAAGAAAACCTGTTTTCTCTACCCACACATATAAGAGCCTATTGTTTCTTACGTAAATACACGGGACTGAAACATGCGTGATGGACGACGACGAGTCTCGCGAGAGAACTGGAAAACTGATGCTGTGGCCAACAGGGGAAATACTTGGCGTGCTATCTCCATCATTGACGAATGTCTAATGTCTATTCCAATGCAGCTGTGACATTTTCTTCGCTTTTGAGTTGGGGACCATCTTTTAAAAGGAACTAAAGTATTGGACGAGGAGGTGCGCCCGTGTGGCGGCAGGATACTAAATACTATTAACAATCAAATTCCATCAAATTTCCACTAAGCTCGTGTTCAAGTGTTCAAGTTCAAATAATTTAAAACTCGATTTTTTACAAGCAGACAAATCTGCGAGGTACAAAACAAAACAAGCCTGATCTGTAGTTGTCCAATGAGCTATTTCATGAACCCTGACCGAGTCAACGGCAAGAGAAAAAAGTTCCAGTCAATAACTGCCTATAACTCAGGAGTAATCGTACTCGGTAACAATTTACAATCAACGCCCACTCAATAATCAAAAAGGAAGAATAGAGATAAATGTTTTTCCTACTTTTGAACTTGGGAAATTCAGCCAGGCACCACATCCACCGAGATCCAGCAAGTGCTCCATCCATCCGCCGAAAAGTTGAGTCCACCAGGCGGGATAGGGAGAAAAGGGGGTCCTCGTGAATACACCCACACTCACATGAAATGTACACGAGGACATTTTATGAAAGGGAGACGAAGGAAGAGATACGTAGCTCGGCCATGGGTGGAATCTCCAATCAACAGGGATGCTGTTTATCTAAATGAAAAATAAAATAAAAGTTACGAAAAATATTTACAGAAACAAGTAGGGAAAAGTTGTTAATGTATCAGGTCACAGGAATGAAAGTATTGAAAATCATTTACCCAAGTGGTGATGTTGAGATTGTTGCAGTGATGACAGGTCCAGCAGAAGCAAAACTGGAATATCTTGTTGTTACATTGGCTGGTTCAAATCTGCACAAAGAAAAAGATTAGAAGATGCGAAAAAACTGCCACATGCATTGACAGAAAGCTTACATCATGAATGATAGTTGAATGCAGTAAAAGGCTAGTCAGAAACTAACTATTCAAAAATTTGGAACAGGCTTAACTCTTTTACCTTTTCTCCCATCATTATTCTTTTTGTCAACTACATTTTATTTTCCCGCCAAACAGCATGAAGTCATTAGAGTGTGTATTAGGCGATTGTATTTCTAAGAGCCACGACACCAAACTTTACACGACGATCACATTTCCGAAATTTGATTTGTACTGCTATTTTTCGTGCAGCCACGTACAGTTTCATTTGCTTTGAATTCTTTTAAACTTTGTCTCTTTAGTCTTTTTCGAAACCGATGGAACTGGTAAACTTGCAACAAAATGAGAGCAGACGACACTAATATTCTAATTAGCTTAAGATATCGATAGCAATTTAAAAAATCCACCCTCTCCTAATCAAACCAACCAATCAAAAACGATCAAACCTTTTTTCTCAGTTTAGCTCTAGACATCCGCTGAACGGATTGGGATTGGGATTGGGAGAAATAGTTTTTCTCAACAAGTTGCTGCACTGAGCTAAAAGTAAAAATGTCCACAAAACCGTTTGGTAAGAAACTGGCCCAATAATATGACCCCCCAGGACCCTCTTGTGAATCCAAGAGGGAACAAATAATATTTGTGGCTGTGCATCGGCAAGCAGGTGATATTGGGTTACATCGGTAAACAAAAATATACGAGAGGCGTATAACTTTGAATCACATATAATACATCATTTGAATACTATAATTAAAACCCAGCATTCACCGTACGTGTAATTGAAAATGTCAAATAAATAGGCAATTAACTGGATACAAGAGAAGGGGGATTTCCCGGCTAAATTTTCAAACTGATTTACAATTTCCACGAACAAATATAACGAATGCGCTTGCCTTCCTTCATTATAATTTCCGGATTCTGGTTCAATAGGCTTTCCTATACACAGCAGCAGCGACAACTGCTGCCAACTTTATTTGAACAGTTCTCTTTCCAATTAAAAAAGTGATGGAGCCCCAATCTGCTGGCAAACGGTTAACTTATTGGAATTACACGGCGGAGCAACAGCATCCATAGTGACGAAGTTCCGAGTCGAGGCCATTCACTGATCTCATTCGTAACAGATTCTTCATCATTGAACAAATCAAATAGACGTGCCGTGCAGTCCAAGTTCATTAAACACATCAGCAAGAGTCGGATCAATAGTACTTGTGTATACCTACTCACCTTATTTACATATAAAAATGGAGTTTGTTCTTCATACCCTTTTGATTTCATTTCTTTCAGCTAAATCATTACTCAAGTTCTAGACTATAAATAGACGCAGACATTTCTTATATATATTTTTGCCATTATAATTTCGAGTTGAACCACCCGATATGCCGAGCAACTATCAACCAATCAAACGAGTCACTGGGGTTTCTCCACTTGACTACTTGTCAAACTGGTTGGGTGTTGAGCGCGCAATTTAATCAGATTTTTCAAATGACGGAAATAGCTTCGTATTGGTATAAGGTTTATTTATATAGGGTTCAGAGGAGGGGGAGGATATAATATGCTCGCACTCAAAGAGTCGTGTATATTACGGAAGGTTGCGTAGAAAAGAGGGTCATTAAAAATGTCCTTTTGATATTGCAACGAGACAAAATAAAACTGTGAACATAAATTTGAATTTGAACAAATTAAAGGGTATATCTTGATTTCTACATGTAGCGCATTCTGTTATATTTTTCGAGTTGAATAATGCGCCACTAGGTCTAGTCGAGGAGATGCTTGGTATAATAGACGCCGCATTCTGGAACGCTCACGTCTGCCCATCACGCAATGGCAAAGGGCCCGTCTCATTCTTTATGTACAAAAGAGTCTGATGGAGTCGAAGAATGTGTAGGTGTACACACACAAGAGTCTGCAACTGTCGAACAAGACAACATGTCTATTTAAAAACGGTGACAAAGATTCAAAAACTGGCGAGGCATTGACGCGCTCAGCAACAGAAAAATAGAAGAAAAAGGGAAAATAGACGAGGGCGCCCTATTTGAGCTAGACGTATCGCCTAGTCAGCATCGACGTGGATGTAGGAAATATGCATGAGCTGTGCAGCATGGCTCTATTGAAAAAGAGCAGCGGGAGTATCTTTGGGGGAGATCGAAGAAAACGCCTCGTCACAACAGCATCCAACAGCACATTGGGAGACGATCTATCGCTCGAGTCATGGAGCCAGCATGTCGATTTCTCTTACACACCCCTGCTAATTCTATATACCGGTGACCTGGCCCCTCTCTAAATCTCTTTATATTATACAAGAGAGAAAATTGAACGACTCTTGTATACACATTGCCCGATAATGTTGTCTATTTGCTCCCAACTAGTAACTCTATATCGCACAAAAGTCTATAGTAGTACAAATATCAGCCTCTATAATAAATGTGCTATACTTGTGCTATTTGAGCACATAGTCTATAGCTATAGAGACGAGAGAGAAACACATATCAGCAGTTGAACACACACACACACAACGACCCGGGGCATTCAAACATGCTCCGCCGAGGCAAACAAAAACATTGTCTCCGTGACTTATGGACAATGAACATCGTAGGTTCTATTGTATACAGCTATAGAGCAGGATTGGATCCTGAAATTCCTCTTGTTGACGAAACTGTTCATTAGGAAAACGCCTTTATAGATGTCAGCTGACATCCAATTAGCATACGCGGATTGCGCGTATATCTATGCATATTCGAGTTGGGGAAGGAGTCGCCGATGTTATTATTATATGCATCGACCCCTGCGCTCCGAGGCCTGTTCATCTTCGAGCAACTAATAAGCAGCGCTAAATACTAGTCGCAGCAGCGCACATCAAGTCATCCAAGTCTGTGCTGTGCTGTGTGTTTGCGTCACTTGACTGGGCGACACATCGCCCCCCCTTGTGTTATAGTCCTCCCAGTACGGCACGGCACGGGCGCCCTTGTATGTGTAGTTTATAGACGTAGCACAGCAGTTTGATGGCAACTCATTAAAGGAGCGCCTCGTCGTCGTTGGATTGTAAACCCACAAGTTTATACAATACTATCCCCTCCGGCTCGTGTCTGTGGACAAATGAGTCACGTATTTATACTAGGCAACTACTATCTACGTTCGTCTACGTTCTAAATCTGTGCAGTGAACTCTATCCTAGATCTAGTTATGGAGCGGAAACACATTTTTATACGTATGCCAAGTGTATATCGATTAAGCCGATGGCATTAGATGTAGTTGGCGACATTTTCAAAAGGTCGACACAGTCGATGCTTTTCTTCTTTTTATAGGTACGTGTTGTATAATCTATATCAGATTCTATACATCCCGGTAGAGATGCTGTTGTTGTGTATTAGAGTGCTTGGAGATCTGCAGTAGGTGGAGCTCAATTGATATATATTTACTGAAAGCATCAGCTATAGCTAGCGCCAGGGATTGGAGGGGAAATGTCGGGAGAAACTCGTCGTTCTCTTCTCTCGTACATATTTCATTTGCCGGAGCGAATGAAGAACTTGTCGGCGAGAGAAACTTTCCAATCAAGCATCTGTTTCCCGAAAAGTTAGTTATCTGTGCTATAGTAAAAGTATAGACTATTATACTCTGCTCGACTTGTAGCTATACACTTGCTACTCTTTCTTGCGCTGATGAATGAGTCTATACAAGACGAATCACTTGCAGTTCTATATTCGAGAGAGCCTGTTGCTTTCGTTTGTATGTCTATATTCCCTCTGCGTTGGCAACGAGCCAGGCCAACTGACGGCAGCATTTCGGGATTAATTTTCTGAACGATACACATTTTTAAAACTCATCTATTTCTACAGTTGCGATTTGTTGGCGAAAAATGGGGAAAAACAACTCGCTGATATTTATTAGTTTTCCCCGGTCTGCCCGTCGCGACAAATAACCTTCAGAGCCAAGCAGCAGCGTGATGATGGCTGTAATATAAAATACGAAACAGCTATAGTCAAACGTGTTGTATACAACTATACATCCATCAGAAAAGGGAAAATGACCAGACATCCGACGATATGATCCTGATGCAACCCTGTATATAGTCAGTTCTAGTTTTATTCTTTTGACGATGAAACGAAAAGAAAACTAAGCGAAGCCAAAAGAAGAAGAATAAGAAAGAAGAACATCACCACCACCCAAAGAGATTTTTTTCGGTGCATAAACTTTGTGATTCTTATTATAGAAGCGCCGACTATACACAGACAGACACGTCTCTCATCTCTTGTATTACAACAACAAAACTGGAAATGAGACGAATGGGTTATGCTGCTCTGTATAGTCGTTCTCGATTCCCTTATTTAGATGAGCGCACGCGGCCGTTTAGATTCTCTTTTTCTTTTATTTTCCTTTTGGCTGGTGGCGCCAAGCTCTCGCAGGTATCCAGCTGGTGCGGACGTGATCCGCGATACGGAAACTTATTCTTATTCGAAAACCCAATGCGCTGCTGCTGTGTATAGCGACGGTGCTGGGATGGTTATTTGTTGGCCGTCGCACCAGTGATTGATTCAATGTGTCTATGCTTGTGCGATTCGAGCCATACACGGCGAGGCCCGACGAATATATCGTTTCATCTTATTTCTTTTTCTTGATTTTCTTCTTCTTTTCGGTTATGTTCACGATGAAATAGCCAAATGACGAGGCGGCGGCTGATGGACCCGTGCCAAGTCATACACTCGGCATCAGTATACTCAGGTCCGCTGCTGTGATTGCCGCCGCCGTGTATCATTGTACAGTAGATTATTGCCTGGCTAGCTTCATTCCCTTCTCGTTAGTCTTCATTTTCCCTTCAACAAGAAACCAGAAACAGAATAACTTTTTTTTTTAATTTGGTTATTCTAGCGAAAGAAGGGAAAACATGGGAAAATGATGAAACAACAACAACAGCACAAACTACAGACAGCATCACAAACACAGACGAACCCAAATTGAAAAATAATATACATAGCGAAAGGGAAAAGGATTTTTCTTTTGTCGACGTGTGCGGTCCGAGAACCACACACATGGCGCAGCCCAGCCCCAACCCCAAAAAAGTAAAAAAACAAAAGAAGAAAAACAGGAAAACCAAAAAATGTCGAAAAAGGGTCGAAAAAAGGTGGAGCGATTGACACCCAGAAACAAAACGCACAAGCGGCGGCATCGCTCCCGCTGTGTGCCGAGAGCCCACCAACCTGTTTTTCTTCCCCGTTGTATATAGAAGCAAACAAGTACTTGTATAAGCCTTTCTTTTACTGTCAAATATTTGTACACAACAACAACCGAATAAGGAATATAACATAAGAAAAACCAGGCAATTTCGGAATGAGAATATAAAAAGCATCACGACTGCTGCGCCGTGAGTATTCGGCCCGATATGATTGATCCCGTAGAAAGAAAAATAAAATGGACGAGCCATTTGTTTCACATCGTGTAATCACATAGCCAAAACCACAAAGCCATTTATTTTCCACTGTGCTCTTTTTGAATGATTTCTTTCACGAATATAAACAATTCGAGCTGTGTTGTTGTTGTTGTGATCCCGCCCATGTCTATGTCTATGGAATACAAGTCTATAGCGAGACCCACAGCGGAGCTATATTAATGATTGGCTGATGCCTTTATATAATATTCCACAGCATCCACCAGCAGCCTCACATCATATATAGAGAGAGAAAAGAGTCGGTGCAAGGAAGACGGCCTACGCCCATGTTGGTATATCTCCGTCAATCCTATCGCGTTTGCTTGTTTGGAAAGTCATGAATATCCCCATAGCATGATGAAATCATGACGTGAATAGCTGAAAAGCTCCTCGTCGGAAATCTAACCTTTCACTTTGAGCTTAGTAGGTACACAGTTTGGCTGAGCGGGCGTCGTCTATATAAAGTTTTGCCATGCAGCGTCGATGCATTTTTGAAGTATAAAGTTTATACATCCACTCGCTTCGGCTATAGACACAGCAACAGCAGCAGCAACCGGGAAATGGCGCAGGAACTATATGAACTATATTTATACGCAATAGAAGCCAACAGTTTTCTATAGTAGCATTTCTCATCCTGATTTGTTATTTAGTACTTTGGAATCATTGCTCATTTATATACAGCGCTCCAACAGGCACATTTATAAAGGTTAAAAAGGAAATATAAGGACGACGAGCTAAAGTTTCAAAATGAAAAGTGCTGCTGGGGAGAGAGATCGACTTGTTTTGTCTCTTATTATAGAAGCAGCCATGTAGGCCTATTTATTTCACCTAACTTCTATACAGACACATCAAGTTATGACCTATATAGCCTACCGAATAACTACTGCTCTATACTAGACATCTTGATATGGACATATGTAACTCTTCACTTAACGGTCGAGTTTCATTTTCCATAAGGTAATACTAGTGTATCCTCTTTGGTATTATGTCTATTGCGAGTTGTGCTCAGTTCCGTCCATCGGCGGTGGGAGGGAGAGGTCCGCCGACGAGAAGCACAACATCTCCGATCAACGGAGAGCTGCAACGCTCTTGACAGTTCCTCTCGAGGGAGTTGCATATCCCCACAGCACATCGCTAGGCTTTTGCGTTCGAACAGCAACACGACGACGTCCGTATGCACAGCATCCAGGTCTCTCAACGTCTTACGGTTGTCGACAGCAGGGTGTATCAGATGAAAACTTGTCCGGCGACTGCTGCTGGACTTTGGCGCGGGTTGTTGATTTACGTGCACTCCAGCAAACGCGTGATGATGAGCGCCCAATATCAGACAACATTTTCTCTTTTATATTTCTGCCTATACTTTGCTGTTAGCCAACTCGTCTAGGATGGAAATCTCAAAACCCGAAAAAGTGATATTATAACTTGGCACCTTCACACACACAGGAGCCGGTGGGATAGCCTATAGCAGTGTCGGCGGCCCCTTGAGCTCTTTTGCCAACCTCGTTTTCTAGCTCCCAGCCATCAGCAGCAAACGACGTCAAGACCCTGCTCGATAGACTTTCCAACATATACCAACAGCCATCGAGGCGAATAGCTTTCAACGTTTCTTTTAATTAGCTGATTGGCACAGTCGTCGGTCGACGAGAAGTGCGGCTTTGAGCGCAGCACTAACAGCGCGCTCAAATTCGATTCCAGCGCAGCAGCAACTTTCTCCGATAAAGTTTCTGCTGGGAACAAGTGGCGACTGAATAAGAAGACGCCGCTGGCATCAGTACGGCCACATCAAAATCTCAATCGAGCTGTTGATATCTACTCCTCTCGGATGTGTAATAATATCGATGAAATTCGTGGTGGAAATGCATTGGTTTTCCTTTTTCCTTTCGCCTGGAGTTTTGCTGCTGTGCTGGAATTGAATTCCAAACAGCCCACACGTCCGTCAACGATGAACATCTGCTGGCCGCGCTAAAAACGTGTAGGCACGTCTCCACTGCGCTCCAATGAATAAGTCTTGGAATAAGTCTTTTATAGCAAATCGGCTTTGACGTCCAGCACACACACACTAGTCCTGTGAGAGAAGGTCCAGCGCATCCAGCAGGGAAAGGAATAAGTAAAAAAAGGACTATGTACATTCGTCTCTGCGTTTGATGGAGTTTCTTCCGCCCCTCATAATATTCTAGAGGAGTGTACGAGAGTGCATGTTGTAGTATATAGACGGTGATGGGAGAGAAAAAAGAGACACACAGTGCGGCCGGCCTGGGCTAAAGAAGAGTCTATTGATGGTCACTCTCGGCGGCCCTTGATGGCCGTCCATTCAGTCTAGAGAGAGGTCCGTCGTCTATTTTCTATCTCTATATAAGCATTCGCCCTCCTTATTCGATATAGATCCATAAAAAAGAAGAAAAAAACAAACTTGTAGGCCTATGTCCGGCTGGCCGTCTCCTAATACATGTTGTTGGTCTCCCTCCTGGCCAGCAGTTTCTGAGAGATGCATTTTTTTCAATTCGCTCCAGCGTTATTTTCTATATCCATTTTCTGATGCTTTATAGTATATAGTATAGATCTGCTTCTATATCGGACGCTTTGTAGATGTTGTGCTGCTTTGTGTCTATTTATTTCCCACATGCGCTCCCACCCAAGACGATGCGACCCCCAATCCAATCTGCTCTCAGCGGGAGTAATTCTACCAGGAAATATGATCGCATCGCTGCTGCTGTCCGCGCCTTATACATTTATAATAGACTCTCTGCTGCTCTGCTCTTGTGCACAGTCTACATAAGAAAAGAAGCAAGAGAAGGGGGCCAGCAGCATTGCTGGGCCGCGCGGATCAGAGCGACAAAAACATGATCCACCACGAAGAGAGAGAATGTTGGATGATTATTATTCCTCGTAAATATATAAACCCCTTTGGATTGTGTTGCTGCTGCTGTTGTAGTGGAAGATGTTTTTGATGTAGTAGATTTGATATTAAAAGAAACCAAAGCGTTCGGTCAGCCGCAAACAATTCATCCGCGTCCGCGTAGTTGGTAGCCCTTGCCCAGCAGAGAGAGAAGCCCGCCATGTTGCTACTGCTACTGGTCCGTCTGTAATTTCACCTCTCCTGCGTGTTCACGTCTCAGTTGCGCCACACACAACCAACAATGAAAAAGAATAGAAAAATCTAATGCTCTTGGTTGGATTTATTATCTTTGGATTCATTTTATTATTATGTCTCATCATTTTGAATTTATACATAGGAGGTCTGTTGTTTTTGTTGTGTTTGCTGTGCAGGATTTTGGCTGAGCGAGTCCAAATCCAATTAAACACGCAGCAAGGAGACGAGATGAAACATTTCAGAGCGCGCGGGCCCACGCGCGCTCATTTCAAAAGTGGAATAAGAATCGTGCGCATCCGATTAATATTCGGCCCGGCTCGTTGCGTCTAAATTTGGTTCGTGTTACGCAACATCAGCCGGGACGAGTGCTGCAGAGAAAACGCACAAACAGAGTAGATTCTGTCCAATAATTACAGGCATTTCAAATGTTGGCTGAGGCTGTTGTAATTGAAATTCACGTGTTATTTGCTCTTGTCCAGAATTAATATAATAGCACAAAAGTCAACTATAATTACAAATTCGGCGTAAATAGCAAATGATATGGAGAGCACCGATGACGTCAATGTATTTCCGGAAGGGCGTCTCTCTACATATGCTGCATAGCTCTAGTTATTAGCACTTTGTTGACGGTCACGTGTGCATGTTCAGTGTCAATTCCTTTTCCTTCTTCTGGTTCTTCTTCTTCTTTCTCGTTTTGTTATCCATCAATGGACCCATTACCGACAATGAGACGTCTCTTACATCAGCACGCGGTCCGCAGACCCGCGGCTCCATGACGGTTCTGCTCTTGTGCAACTTCTACCCAATACAGCATGTTGTAGTAGAGTATATCGTGCCTGTTCATGCACTATAGCTGCTGGGAAATAGAAAGAGAGACGTCCTTGTACATGCTATGGCCTATTAAAACCCACACGCCATATACAACATGGCCGGAGCTGATGGGCTAAAAGAGAAGGAGGAAGGTCTAACTTCCTCATTCTTGCACGTCAACCCAAAGACCGCGCGTCGTGCGCACCGGGTGATGAATCTATCAACCTCCCATCCATCACAGATTTTTTCTTTCTCTCTCTCTCGCTCTCATCCAGCAGCAGCACAAAAGCCCCTTCTTATATACCAGCAACCCCGGCCAAACCCCCCAAATTAATGTAAAACACAATGGGGAATATATACAGCACAGCTAGAAAGAAATAATAAAAAGAAAAAAACAGAGATATAAATCAAAATTAAATTGATCTAGATCCGCTCGACAAGAAATCAAGGAGCCAGAGAGATGAAATCCAAACCTGCTGCAGGAAATATAAGCGACGACGATGGTGCGGGAGGGTTGTATTTCGTTTCATTAATTGGACGGCGGCCCTATATAGGTCCTCTCCCTCCCTCCCTTGGCTGATCTCTCGACAGCTGTGCTGTGCTGGGTCTTATAATACATGTATAGGACCGTGCGCCGGATATATACGTTTCACTATATAAAAGAGTATATAGGAGCTATATAGACTTGATGTATATAAGTTGATAGTATACAGTTCACTTTTTTTCCTGTTCTCTACTGCTGGCCGTGTTCTTCTACCGCAGTGTGAATATAGGCGGAGGGTGACCTCCATTAGTCGATTCAATTACGCGGCCCATTCTGGCCAGCCACCCTCTCTACTGCTGGCCGTTGCCGTTACAAATCCATATGGTGAGAAGAAGGAATATAGAGTCCCTTTATCTTTTATAGAAGCCGGTGCCATTCATTCGGCGACTTTTGGAGCGTTCAGAGTCTTTGTTGGGAAATTGTGATCAAAGTCTAACGTCGCTGCTGCTGCTGCCACCCTCCTCCTCCATCCACACACCCCACTGACTTCTTGTTCTTGTTGGTGGTGGTGTGGTTGCCATCATATCCAGCAGCCCCTCCTTTCACGCGTTTCTAATCAAAGAATCTTTTTAGATTTTTGGTCTCCTGCTTTTCACACTTACCCCTTATACACAACCCCTTTCTCTCACCCGCGATATACCCCTTCAATCTATATACACACGTTCACTATTGCTGTGTGTGAATCAATGGATGATTTCCTCCCTACAATCTTTATTCTTCCACCTCATCCGACACATCCGGCGGCCGATTGTCTCCCGACACCCAGCACGCTCCATTGTGTCAACCCCCCAATATTCATCACCAATCGTCGCATCTATACACACAACGCCAGTATATTATAGCACCCGTCACCATATATATATCAAAGGCCTACATCAGTCAACTATTTCCGTTTTTTCCACCGTTGATTTCAAATCTACAAGAATTAAATAAATGTTTCCATCGTTTACAACTCTCCGTATAATAATCCATAAAAATTCCACCCTCTTATTTTTCTAGCTCCGCATGTGGTCTGTGTGTGTTGTTTGCCATGCCATTTAGCGTGTCGTCTAAACAAAAAAGATTTTTGTGTTTAGACAAGAACAGGAGCGCCACCAGCACTTTGAATGGATGGTACAGCAGACGCTGATGTGGGCCCTGGCACTTTTGAATAAACTTTGACAATTCCCACATAGTCTTTGCTTCCAATAACAAGCATCTGATAATGCTTTCAGAGGCGACAGCGCCCGTGCCAGCAGTTTGGAAAAGAAAATAGACTTTTGAGGACGAGCGCACTGATGGCATAACGCCTTAAAACAGCAAAAGGGAAAAAGCTCTTTTTGCTTTTCCTGCTGATGGCCAGCTCAATCCATATACAGTGGCAGCACTACCTACTATACACGTCCGGCATGAGCCCCTCTGTCGTGCTGTGGTTTGACATACAACTCGTCTTATTCAAAACTATATGGAGGGAGACCCCATCGTTTTCATGGGGGAGAAAAATCCCCGCCGAGAGTTGGCTTATAGACGGCCAAAACAGGAAGCTGGCCGTCTCCTCTAGCACTCTTCTTCTTCTTATATTCATATCTTTCCCCATACAAACTATAGGGGGTATAGGCCTATAGGGAGGGATGAAATAAAATTTCTAGCGTCGACATTTCCAATATTTTATATATTCAACTGTTTAATAATAATGCACATTCTTGACTATGTACTATTGTCGACATTGGAATGTTGACTTTTGAAACGGCACAGCAATATTCGCCGCAAATAATATTGATTTGAAATCACCGAAAAACGTGCAAGACTGCGGTACATAGTATGATTGATTCGATTGAATTGACAGTCGACTCTCGAATATATACTTAGCGCTTTGTATATGTGCCATCACATACTTGAGAGTGCTGCCTTATACGCCTGGATGAGCAGCGTGAGCGATGATGATTCCGTAATATTAGTTGATGCTCCGGTCGATCCATCAAAACATCTTCTTCTATCGTATAGAATATCATCAAGTCGGTCGCTTTCTCGACATACGTTTGAAAGAAAACGACTGCACAATATATAATACTGGTCACGTGCTGCGCTTGCCTAATCCATCGCAAAATACGGAGGAGCACTCGAGCGCGGGGAGTCTGGTGGTATACCGAATCTCCGATAACTCGGTCGACAAGACCCGCCGTAACTCCATCCGTGTGTAACCCTAAACCCCAAGAGTTGATATCCAGCGCGGAATAATGAAGAGAAAAATAAAAAAGGACGACAACATTTCTACACTACTACGCCAAAGGAAAAACCAATACACCGCAACGACTCGCCTAGTTTATAGGCATATGGTGGTATAGCTGTATAGTGGTCTGATGGCCATTTGGTATTCTATTCACGCGTCTATACAGCACTGGTATAATATCTAGTTTGGAAGGGGGCCCCAGCAGTCTTCAAAAGGAGTCTATCCGCAATAGAGTTGCGATATAGTGTGTCTATAGGGTTCTGTGGCAAAATGGCTACGAGGTGTGGTGTCTAGTCTTGTACTATCTAAACGTTCCAGCGTTTTCTAGATAAATGTATAAGATGCGGAACATGAAATGTTATCTCTCTCGTCTATATAGGAGGACGTTTAACAGCGAGACTCTTAGCGATGCCTGCAGGAGTGGGGTAGACGGGCGAATAAATATCAAAGAGAGAGAGCTGCCGGCCTGATGCTGCTGCTGCGAGGGGCAATCAAAGATATACGCGCGATGAAAAGCTCTTGCGCCTCTTTGGCGATGTACTACCCCAAAGCCAATTGTCTCTAGGCGTTGTCTTGGGAGCTGATTTATTACACGAAGGAAGGAGGCGGGCATAGGCCGGCAGCTTCTTATTCTCTCTCAAGTCGGCGGCGTTGCAAAAGGCAGCAGGCCGGCGATTATATGAGCTGATGCCGGAACGGGCAGCAGCAGCAGCAACACTTTCATTCAGCACTCGGACAGTTATATGTGCCCGTCTATATAAGCTACAGGGATCTATTGCCGGCTATTGTATTAGACTGCTGGGCTCTCTCTCTGTTTCATCGTGTATAGACGAGGCCGTAGCTCAACGTCTAGCCTCTTATATACACAGCCAATGCTCCGACGGGTGCGCGTTATATAAGACGCGGGCCACAGCTGGGCGATACTCGTCCAATAATAAGAAAAGAAACAACAACAGCAATTTCAAGTGGATAGCGAAACAAAAGCGCGGCCTAAACGGGCAGAGGAGACAAGTCTATAGTAGGCTAGTAGTAGTAGCAAGAGCTATCAGCACCCGGCCTTCTACTATATCCAAAAGATTAGACCCAAAGAAGATTACAGACCCAGTGCTGCAGCAGCAGCATCGGCTTTTCATTGGCCGAAGAATATAAGGAGCTGTATAGGAAATGTGTCTGGCCATCAAGGCTGCGTCCAGTAATCATTCCGTAGGAGCCTATACCCATGTACCATTTTATATATATACAAACGTGACGACAAGGATTGAAAGTAAAACAGAACATCCGATCCAGCAGCAACTGCTGGCTTTCAACGGGAAAACAATTGACGACCAAACAACCGCATCAGATGGATGAAAACGGAGCACGCTTCCGCAATAACCGGAACGTTTCGTTTGATACAATCGAGGCGATAAACAATTACAAGAACGTCCGTGTCGCTGTCCTTTTTTTATTATTATTTAGAAACGGGAATACAAGAGACAAGACGGAGAGATGCCAGGGCAATCGAATCAACTCGGCGCAAGATGCCAGGGAGAGAGAACACACACACGTGTACACGTCTACATAGCAGGATACAATATAGAGTTATATCTAATAATATTGGATATGCTCCCCTTCTTTATTTGTTTCGCCGAAGAAGAGCAAAGACGGAAGATATGGTGGCTGTTGAGAGACCCTATATAGTTACTATTATACCTTGAGCACAATTCTATCGTCCAGCCTCGACAGTTTTATTCGATTCCCAGAGCACAGACGCCACATTATTACAACAGACAATCTTTTCTCTCTCGTCCGCACCGAGGAATTTATTGTGTGAAGGTGTTGGATGTTTCTCCTGTCTGTGCGTCTGAGGTACATAAATCGAGCAAAGAGTTGGATGTATAATCAAAACAGGTTTTTAAATATTACGATTTTGGCGCTCTGGGCTTCAAGTTGGCAAACCCTTGTTGGCAGACGTTAGAAATATTTAACAAAACATTTGTGGAACCAGCACCTTAAAAGGACTGGCCAAATTTTTATCAGAACCATCTCACGACAATCAATGGCTACTTTTATTTTATTATTTCTGTCCGCTGGCTTATTGTACGTACATTCGGGAATTTTTCTCATGAAAAATCACCAGGAAAACGTTCCCAGTTTTTCCTTTTGTTGGATAAGAAAAAAAGAAAAAAACGGCCAATAGACGTGGCGGATAGATTGTCTATAGAACGCGGTGCAGCAGACGTTATTCAAGTGCGTGTACGATAACAACGACGGCCATCAACAACAACAACAATAACCATCACCCAAAAGAAAAAGTGATGAAAAGAAGAAGGTAAAATTTCATGCTTGGCAGACTATATGGTCGTTGCATAAATTGGTGTTGCGGGTACTATTAGATGCCGTGCACAAAAGCAAGCGGCCTCATATCGTTAAATCACGACGCAGAAGCGGCGGCCAGGCCGTCTTCTCCTCGCGATAACCAGGGCCCAGAAATGAAACAACCTCCCGCCACTACCACGCCCGACCGACCCATCAAACGTCCAACCGCTTAGACGTCTCAGAAGAAACGGTAATGAAAAGAGTCACCACAATTTACAAGCTCACAGGAGGGGCTTGGTATATTATCTCTTGCGTGTGTGCGCCACAACAAAAGAAGAAAGAAAAAAGGACGATATGCTTTAACCATCTTTCTTGTGTGCGCGGTGATATCGGGTCTGACATGTCCGTCCCCCATCTCTTCTACATATGCCCGGCAATAGTCATTACAGTTACTCTCGCCCACCCCCGGCCATAAGGTCCCCCCGCGTCTATTCGGCTGCTGTGTATGGGCATGCATGGGTTACATGCGATATATCTCATCAAAGACGGTGGGGTACAGCTTCACGTCCGAAAACCTCCCACCTATACACCACTCGTACAGTGTTGTCCGCCCCCTTCATTGCAGCCGAAAAATCGATACTCTACCACCACACGTCCTTTTCAGGACAAACCAACTGAATAGAACTACACCGACGTACGGTCGACCTCGACATATATTACTCGACTGCCAGCAGTTTTATAGATATACAACCCCCAAAAAGCCAACAACCTAAATCCCAATTGGTTTCCTATACCTTCTATATTATAATAGACGAGCTGTAATTATGGGACATGTCAAAACAAATACTCTAAAGAAAATCTTTTTTTCGGGTTGTTCCATTTGTTGATTCGAGTCAAAAGAAATGAATGATATTGCATTTGATTAGGCCCAAATTCGATGCAATTCGATGCATTTAAATCAAAAGACGGTGGGTTGGAATGATCAGGAGTGGGGCTTGGCGTGGGTTGGCGGCGGCCCGGCCGTCGAGTATTGATCTCGTGAACACGAGCGCGTTCCCTCGGGCACTGACGCTCGTCTTTCCCCCCTACGGATAGATCACAGGATCCTCCTTGATACCCCTACTGCCTACACTAGTGGATCCCAGCACCTTTTTTTCCCGAGTCCACCGAACCACGCCATCGAGTCTACTACACCAGCAGCGATCCAAACATTGTGAATCGATTCCTGAATGCTAGTTGAACAGTGCCGAGCTAAAGAAGAACCAGCGCAGCCCACTCTCCTCCTCCGGTTCAGATAAAAGGAAGGAGGAAAAATATATATCTAAGAAAGAGCTTACACCTCAATGTCAAGATTACATTCGATCCAGTGACAGCGTCGTCGTCGTTGCAATGGAAGCAGTAGCCAACTGCATTAATGGTGTCATGCAACCAAGTAATGGAGCTCAAATGCACATGACTCTCGCGTGTACGAAAAAGCTAAAAGGCACCATTACCGAGATTACGCCTCGACCCTATTAAAGAAAGCGCCAAAAAGGAGGAATAAGAAAAATAATTAAAAGAAAACAGAAAATCTACTTTTATTTCCTAAGAAGAAATAAAAAAGGCTGAATATACCTATCCGCCCACGAATTACTTTGACTGCTGGGGTTCTCTAATAGTCTAATATCCAATGATCGTGTTTCTAAGTCATCACAACACGAAACCAGGAGGAAAATGAATACATTTTTGAACCATTTCTGCTTAAAACTTGAACATGAATAGGATTTTACGTCAACTAAAGTCAAGAGTTTCACGGTAGAGAGGTTGAATTAAATTTTCCCATACACATTTCAACCACTGTATGTGTATTATATAATCACCTAATTCAACTCGGCTTTACATATACAACTCCATTTCCAGTTTTTCAAGTCACTGGTGTGGAGATAAAGAGGGCGTGGAACACATTCAGCGATCAATTTCTCCAAAAACCACATCCAGTGTACCTGCGAATAAAATTTAATTAGACGGTCATATATTCCAGGACGAAATTTGCATATAATTAAAAACGAACCAATGATGGCAACAATATCGGCGAGCATGTGGTTGCGGCCGACTTTCTCCAACGCGGCCAGATGGGCGAAACCTGGCGCCTTGATTTTGCAGCGATATGGGCGTGAAGAACCGTCAGAAACGAGATACACACCAAATTCACCTGGAAATCAACAACAAATTAGATTGAAATTTGGTTTAAGCCAATAGATAATAACAAGATACCTTTGGGATTCTCTACAGCCGTGTAAGTGGCTCCTGGTGGAACGTTGTAGCCCTGTGTGAACAACTTGAAATGGTGAATGAGAGCTTCCATCGACGTTTTCATTTCGGATCGCTTGGGCGCCATGATCTTGGCATCGTCCACACGGACCTCACCCACCGGCATTTTATTCAGGCATTGCTCAATGATGCGGAGAGATTCCCGCATCTCTTCAACACGGCACAGGTATCTAAGAAAATGATGAAATTATTGTTTTGTGCTGCCGAATGAAAAATTATAAGCGACGAATCTTCACCTGTCATAGCAGTCGCCTTTTAATCCGACGGGAACGTCAAATTCAACCAAATCATAGGCGTCGTAAGGTTGAGTTTTCCTCAGGTCCCACTTGATTCCGGATCCGCGCAACATGACACCACTGAAACCGTAATTAAGTGCGTCTTCGGCGGAAACGATACCAATGTCGACGGTTCGCTGTTTCCAAATGCGGTTGGCAGTCAAAACGTCTTCCATTTCATCGATACGCTCTCCGAATTTGCTGGAAAACTCGTAGATGTCATCCATGAGACCCAATGGGAGGTCCTGTCAAGATCAAAACGTTGGCGCTAAGAGAAATGTTTTCAGTGGACATTTGAAAAAAAATTCTACCAGAGCCACTCCTCCTGGGCGAACATAGGCAGCGTGCATGCGAGCTCCTGATACACGTTCGTAGAATTCCATCATCTTCTCACGCTCTTCGAACAGCCAAAAGAAGGGCGTCAAAGCACCGATATCCAAGGCGTGAGTACCGATTTGCATCAAGTGATTTAGAATGCGCGTAAGTTCGGCAAAGAGCACTAAATAATTGAGAAATATTTTTTAAAAATGTCATTAGTCATATGATATTTAGAATTGCGATAAAAATAACTCCTCACCTCGAATATATTTGGCTCTTAGTGGGACGTCAATGTTTAACAATTTTTCAACAGCCAGTGAATAGCATTGCTCATTTCCCATCATAGAAACATAGTCCAAACGGTCAAAGTAGGGAAGAGCTTGAGTGTAAGTTTTGTACTCAATCAGCTTTTCTGTACCTCTGTGCAGCAAGCCGATATGAGGATCAGCTCTGACAACAGTCTATTAAAGAAAAAAGTAATACTTGTGAATACAAAAGCAGTAACACAAAAAAAGATTTAAACAATCGGTTTTTACTTCTCCATCAAGTTCCAAGACTAAACGTAATACACCATGGGCAGCTGGATGTTGTGGACCAAAATTAAGGTTGATATTGGTGACCGATTTCTCTACTGGAGCTTCATAGTGGTTTAAAGGAGGCATTTTCCATACATTTGCTTTGGTTTGCGGAATTAGACATGGCATATCATATTGTTTGTAATATTCCATATCAGGATTCCATGTTGCTCCATGTCGCCGTGGGCTGCAAAAGAAAACAAAACCATTTACCGACACGAAAGAATAACCCACTACCTACAAGAAATTATGTAAGGGTTTGGGTTCATGTAAATGAAGTTACTGAGCTAACCATTTAAAATAAATTAAACACAAATCTTACTTGGCAAAGAATCCTAAGGAAAAATGGGGTAACAGAGACTTTGGTGCAGAATTAATTAGGGAAATAGTTCCCTTTTTCAACCCAAGTCCAATAACGGCCGACATTTTTCTTCAGAGAAATACACAAAAAATTCTCGAATGTAACATTTAGTTGCTAGATGGCTCTGAAGTAGCACATTTACCGAACAGCGATACCTAGGAGTACAATTGGTAACTAGCTACTTTTATCTTGCGCTCATCAGAGAGCATGTGCTGTGCTGTGGTCTGTGCTCTGTGGACAATCATTTCTTTTTTTGTCTGGCTGGTCTCTGGCTCTCAGCCATCCGGTTACAGTCAAAGTCGAGTCGAGACTTTGTTAGTCAAGTCTAATAAAGTCTTCCGGTGGTATCCACCCCCCTAATTATATGTAAAAACAAAACTAGGAGTTTCAGAAGATACGCACAGGAAATTGCAATGATTTCAACAACTGTTTTAATATTTGTCGTCATCTCTTTCAGAAAATAAGGTAAACAGTTTTTTAAATTTCCCTATGTAGTTGTAATCATAACATTCCTTGTATTTTCAGGCATCCGCGATTTGTTTACAAATGATATAATACTCATTAACAATTTTTCTAATGCAATTAAAATAATGGAAGAATGCCTAGATGCAACATAAAACGGACAGTGTTTTCTCTACTCCTGATTGGATTCGCTTTCTTTCTGATACTCTCTTGTCGAACAAGTAATTTTCTCACTCAAGATCCATGGAAGCTTAAAAAAGAAAAGGATGTCAAACTTGTCGCACCAATCAACGAAATCTCAAATAATCAATCATTCCACGTCAAGCCAGTCATTAAATTACCCCACAAAAATCTTTTAACTTCAAACAATCCCAGCCTTAATCATCAATTGCACTTCCAGAATTCAACTTTCATTTGTGGGAAAGGTGGTATTTTGACAGTCAAATCTGGAGGCCGCCTAGGAAATCTTATGGGAGAATATGCCACACTGTGGGCATTAGCTAAGAGAGATGGCCTTTTCCCCATTTTGCAGCATCGAACTTATACCACATTGACCAAATACTTCCTTGAAACTTCCATTCCCACTATTGTCAACCTGAATTGTTCACTCGTGTGGAACTCTATGAATTTACATGTCTACAACAAATTGAACAAGGGTGAGCGCTCGAAAATTGCTGAAGAAGGCATCTACATTGATGGTTATCCTACATCGGTGTCTCTTTTTCATCGCCATCGGAATGAAATCATGAAGGAATTTCGATTTAAGAAGCAGTTCGTTGAACGAGCACAAGCAGAATTATATCGACTCAGAGAAAATCGCCAAAACGTTGTTTTTGTAAGTTATTTAAATTTATCGAAAAGATTTTTTTTTTTCAAATCTATTAATTGTTTTATAATATTCAAGGTAGGAGTGCACGTCCGCCGAACAGGTGAGTTTTTATAATTTTTCATGATGAAACATCGGAAATAAATGTGCCATTTTTCTTTTCAATTACGTAGATTACAGCCAGTTCCTAAAAGGGCGTTTCCAAGCGCAACTAGTCGGAGAAGTCTACTTCACGCGTGCCATGGATTATTTTCGAAAAAAGTTTCCTTCAAGCTTGTTTGTCGTCGCCAGCGATGATATGGATTGGTGTCGAAGTCATCTGAAACCGATCAACAACGATGTCGTATTCGCTGGTAATCGAAATACTGAAAATCCAGCCGAGGATATGGCATTACTAGCAGCCTGCAACCACACCATCATATCCTACGGCAACTTTGGATTCTGGAGTGCGTATTTGGGTGGAGGAGAGGTCGTATTAGCCGGTAACATCTCTAGTGTCCCGACAGAACTTCAACATTCCATTCGTTCAGCTAATATCTCCAATTGGCAATTCTTTCCTGGATTCTAAGTTTGCTTGAATCTTAATAACAGTTAAATGTCGCTTGGTGCTCATTTTAAAGATTTTTTTCATTAGCACACGTATTACTAATATCATTGTTCAATACTCGCATTGCCTTTAAATCTGATGAGACTGTATGAGATGAAACGCGTATACACAACTAAAATCGAATGTAGCTGATATGCGCTTCGAGAAAGCTCGAAAGACCTAGTATTTATCACTATCGATCATCCGCCTCACAATTTAATTGACATAGTTAACTTTTTATTTTTTAGAAAACAATTGTTGAAAAATGGGCGTACGGTAGGGGAGAAACAAATAATATCCCAGATAGTAAAATTTGGGATCATTGCATTGTTGCAGGTTTACGTTGACAGTTTTGTTTTCTATGTGCCTTCTGCCTTGTCTTCTACAGTCATATTATTTTTTCTTGTTATTTCACCTTTCGTAGTGCACATACAGACTTTTTTCCGTTAATTGTTCCAAGTTGCATGTGCCAATGAGATGAGGCTCTTTCTTTTATGAAACCGGAATTGTCTGTGGGTTACTCATGTGAGTTGTGTAAACGCACGGCATGACGCCGGCAGTAATTTCGTCGAGAATTCTGGTCCAATCTATATTTGTTTACTGGTTTTGCTCTTCCGTTACCCCCAATAGTT
The DNA here is from genome assembly GCF_021234035.1 of Daphnia pulicaria. Lineage (NCBI taxonomy): Eukaryota > Metazoa > Arthropoda > Branchiopoda > Diplostraca > Daphniidae > Daphnia > Daphnia pulicaria. Next base: position 6,726,032 of record NC_060917.1, read on the forward strand.
ACCGTTATATTTCTTCTCACAAATCATTTAAAGGAGATATTAAAATACAAAATGCAGAACGTTCCACAAAAAAGGGGAATCGTGGAAGTTCCGTGACGAAACACCCAACTTTTTTACTTTCATCCTATTTCTCTTTGCTTTGAGTATGAAAAGTCGCGCACCAAATTTTGAAAGTGAAGCGAAGCACATTATAAAGGGTTTGTACTTTGTAGAGAGAAATATATGAAATATATAATATATGAAACGCTGCATTAAAAAAGCATAGTCTGCCTAAAATTTAATAACTAAAATTTAAACCGTTATTTAAATTAGACTTTAAATTTAAATTAGACTTTAAATAGATAACGATTAGGTTTTGTGAGAGCCAGAACAAACTGATTTAGATTGTAGAGGTTGCGAAATCAAGGTTCCGCGCCATCTGCGAAATCTTATTTCAAAAAATGGTTCATAGATGGCTGCTCGAAAAAGAAGTCAAAAGTCGGCCTGGAATTTTCGAAAAATCTCAACTTTCATTAAATTAAAGTTTAATTAAAAAATTAAGCATCTTAGTCTATCTCATAGTTCGATAAACTGTGTTAATCCCCGGATGAAGCTTAATTTTCAATAATCGGTTTCCACATAACAGGTAGTTGGGGTGTTATGTGGGTCCGTATGGGGTGCGGAATGAACACTTTTTCCAAAAAAATTTTTCAAAAATCGATTACCATATTTGATTTAAAAACAAATTGATAATCGATTTGAATATTGAAACCAAGTTTAAAATAAATTCAAAAATTGAAAATGTTTTGAAATTGATTTCATAAATTGAAAATGATTTTGAAAAATGAAAATGAACTTGAAAAATGAAAATTAATTTGAAAAACTAAAATGAATTTCAAAAGTGTAAATGAATTTTATTAAAAGTGAAAACGAATTTGAAAAATGAAAATTAACTTGAATATCCATACAATTTCGGGAGTGCGATATGACACCACCCTACTCTATCCCCAGCTCTCTCCATAGCCATCTCCTATAGCCACCCCGAGACAACCGACTAGCCATTGATGGCTATGTCGCTGATTCCAGCCAACTAGGCCGTCAGCGATACTGTCAGCCCTTGCCGGGCGGTGCTGGCCACCGCTGCCGCCACAACGGCCGCCGCTGAAGTCTCTCTCGACCGCAGGCCGAGTATTCTACACAAAAATAGATTACACGATCCAACGTGAAAAGTTTCATGTTCCTGCAGTAAATGACACACAGCCTACCCAGCAACGATGAAGACGGAACGGCCGAATGGGTGGCTTTCACCTGAGAAAAGTTCCAGTCACGCCTCGGTATGACGTTCTCGCGAAGTTCTCGTCATTCCACTAACTGCCAACTGCCCGGAAAGAAGTGTTCTGGTACGTTTCGCTGGATAGGCCTATGCGTCCTGTACTGCTGCGATACTCTGCCGTTCAATCCGACGAGAAGAAGAAGGCGGACACGCCTTCTTGCTGACGTGGATCCTTATGTTGGTGCTGGCCCTGCTGGAAATTATCCGCTATCTAAGCGGATTGGGGAGCTGGACTTCTCTATTGTCTCTACGTCTTTGCCATGTGGTCCACTTGCGCCGGAAGTGTTACCTACCCGATACTCTACGGCATTTATATAAAATTGGGCCATTTCCAAGGAAGAGCTCATTGGAAGGATGGCTCTGTCTCAGCTGCAGCGACGGATTGAACATCAAAAATTGGCGCAACGTCTATCTTTTCTACCATCATGGAGGCAGCGGACATGGCGGTGGAGGCCAAAGAAGAGGATCCAAATGGTCATGTTGCCCATGTCCGTTTCAACAGAAAAGCTTTTTTTTTTCATGGCCGGCCTCAAATAAAAGTAGTCGTATAGGAACATGAAACTTTTCACGTTGGATCGTGTAATCTATTTTTGTGTAGAATACTCGGCCTGCGGTCGAGAGAGACTTCAGCGGCGGCCGTTGTGGCGGCAGCGGTGGCCAGCACCGCCCGGCAAGGGCTGACAGTATCGCTGACGGCCTAGCTGGCTGGAATCAGCGACATAGCCATCAATGGCTAGTCGGTTGTCTCGGGGTGGCTATAGGAGATGGCTATGGAGAGAGCTGGGGATAGAGTAGGGTGGTGTCATATCGCACTCCCGAAATTGTATGGATATTCAAGTTAATTTTCATTTTTCAAATTCGTTTTCACTTTTAATAAAATTCATTTTCACTTTTGAAATTCATTTTAGTTTTTCAAATTAATTTTCATTTTTCAAGTTCATTTTCATTTTTCAAAATCATTTTCAATTTATGAAATCAATTTCAAAACATTTTCAATTTTTGAATTTATTTTCAACTTGGTTTCAATATTCAAATCGATTATCAATTTGTTTTTAAATCAAATATGGTAATCGATTTTAGAAAATTTTTTTTGGAAAAAGTGTTCATTCCGCACCCCATAGTACGAAATCATTTTAGTTTTTCAAATTCATTTTAGTTTTTCGAAATCATTTTCATTTTTCAAAATCATTTTTAATTTATGAAATCGTTTTCAAAAGATTTTCAATTTTTGAATATATTTTCAACTTGATTTCAATATTCAAATCGATTATCAATTTGTTTTCACATCAAATATGGTAATCGATTATTGAAATTTTTTTTTGGAAAAAGTGTTCATTTCGCACCCCATAATTCAAATCGATTATCAATTTGTTTTTAAATCAAATATGGTAATCGATTTTTGAAAATTTTTTTTGGAAAAAGTGTTCATTCCGCACCCCATAGGTCCGGCTGGTTGCCTCTTGCACTTTGGTTGTCGGAACTTGATTGTGACAAGATTCCGGATTAGGTTCAGACCCAAGCAAATATGGTTGCGCAAACGAATACTAAAAGAGGCATTTTTTCAATAGGATCGATAGGAATTTTCGTATTTTTGTTCAATATTTCAATTTTCTATGTAATTACTTCAAAATTTTTATCTGAATGTAATCAGCAGAATTTTACGATCAATGTTCAAAAGAAATTATTGTGCGTTAAAGTTAATTTTTGATTATTATATCGCCGATATAATAATCGCTTAAGCTTGATTCTTAATTTCTAAGATTGCCGTCGATTAATTTGCGATTGATGTAGTTTTTAGCGCCAGATGGCTACGATCAGGAATCGTGACTCGTGTCGTCTGCAGTCTGCTGCATTTTTTTGAAACTACTCGGGTGTGAAGTCTCGAGTTTGTTCCTCGTTGGGTGTGGTAAACTGACGATTTTCTCGTTAAACAGGTAATTTTTTTTTATTTTTTTCGAATTCTCAGCTGTTAAAAGATTGTTCACATAGTCAAATTCTCTAATGTCCTTTGTGAATTATGACGTTTTCAATTCCCACATCAAACGTTGCTCGCTTCAGTTATTAACACCTGTTCAACTTCCTTTGTATTAACAGTTCAGATATGACTGATGCCTAGAACACGAGGAAACTAATTTTATGCCAAAGTTTGCAAGGTTTTCTGTTTTGGTGTTCCCATGTTAGGTATTCACATGACATAACTGACTGTCAAGTTAATTTCATTCCATTTTTCACTATTTACCAAAGATGCCAAGAGAATTCAGGTGATTCAGCCTTGATTTCAAGTTATCGGGATGGGTTTTTGGTGTTGAGTTATTCATTTTCCAGGTACACAAGAACCAGGACAGTTTTGCGTAGGATATTTTGGTTTTTGTAATACTAGACCTAAACCAACGCTGTAGCTCAGTAGGGAAATGTTTTCTTTTTGTGCTGGTTAGCTACCGACTGCATTCTCAATTTTTTCTCTCTACCTTTTCCCTTCTTGTTTGTGGTATGGGCTGAATAGTAGTTGAAAGATAGGGCATTCTTAGGTTGGAAATGACGATTTGATACCATATGTTTTAATATATATTTTTAAATCTATGGACAGACTGTTCATTTTGTGTAAAGGAAATGAGGCGTACTGAGGTGAATGTTGAGTTGAGGAAATGCCAGAAGGAAGACCACCTGAAGCGACGCAACCTTGAAATCGATGATGAGCCCCTCAGCCCTCTTGAAAAAACAAATCGTGTGACTGCAGCCAACATGAGCATTGAGGACATAGTAAATGGTATGTTTGTGGCAGCTTTTGTTTTCTCCATATCCTATTTTCTCAATTTTTTCTATATCACGTAGGTATCCATAGTGGTGATGAAAAAATTGAAATTACTGCAACACACGCTGCACGTCAAATCCTCAGCAAGGAACGTAACCCACCAATTGACATCTTCATCGATGCCAATGTCATTCCCAAGCTGGTGGAGTTTCTCAGTCGTGTCAAACAGTATGTTGTGTCTTTATAACTTGGTTTCTGAACATTTCATCATGATGCTTTTATGTCTTAGCCCAGACCTTCAGTTTGAGTCGGCCTGGGCTCTCACCAGCATTGCGTCCGGCACATCTGATCAGACTAAAGTTGTCGTCAGTGCTGGGGCTGTTGCTGGTTTCATTTCTTTAATGGGTTCACCTCATTCAGTTCTGGCCGAGCAAGCTGTCTGGGCTCTCAGTAACATCGCCGGAGACGGACCAGAGCTTCGAGATCACGTCATCGAGCTAGGCATTATTAAGCCTTTGATCACCTTAATAAAACCCGGTGCTCCAGTAAGTTCAGTTTTAAAATTAAATACATGTGAACATTTAATAAGTGATTTTATTATTAGTATACATTATTGCGTAATGTCGCTTGGACTTTGTCCAACTTGTGTTGCTACAAGATATTTCCACCCAGTGTCCATGCAGTCCGGCAGATTCTTCCCGCTCTATCCCAGCTTATCCACAAGAACGACAAAGAGATCCTAGCCGACGCTTGCTGGGCTCTGTCGTACCTCACCGATGGCCCGAACGAACGGATTCAAGAAATAGTCAACGCCGGAGTCGTCCCTCGGCTTGTCGCTTTGTTGGACCATAATGAATTGGCCGTCGTCATCCCCACTCTAAGGACTATCAGCAACATCGTTGCAGGAAGTGATTCCCAAATCGATTCCGTCATGGCTGCTGGTGTCTGCCCGTTGCTGGCCAAGTTGCTTAATAATTCACAGATGAACATCGTCAAGGAAGCTGCCTTGGCCGTGTCTTACATTGCTGCCGGCAATGCCATCCAGATTCAGGCTCTCTTCACCAACAACGTTGTTCGTCCGTTGGTGGACGTGCTGGGCAAAGGTGACTTCAAATGCCAAAAGGAAGCAGCTTGGGCCATCACCAACATTACCTTGGGTAAAACATTTTAGTTTAACTGGTGCTGATTGATATTTTTAAACTTTTTCTTTATAATTTCAGGTGGCAATGTGGAGCAGATCGCTTTGTTGCGCCAGTTTGGTGTCATCGCTCCGCTGTGCGCTTTGCTAGAGGCCAAGGAAGATAGCAAGACTATCTTGGTCGTTTTGGATGGCTTGGCTAATATTTTGGCCGCTGCCGAGAAAATGGGCGAACTGGAGAAAGTTACCCTTCACGTCGAAGAGTGTGGTGGCCTGGATCGCATCGAAGCTCTGCAGAGCCACGACAATGTTGAAATCTATCACAAGTTTCTGGCCATTCTGGAGCAGTACTTCTCAACTGAAGTAAATTATTCTTTTTTCTTTTGGGTTTTATTTCAATGATTATCACAACTGTTCACATTCAGAGTGTTTGTGCTGACAACTTCACCATGTACTGAGATTTTCAAAAATTATTTTTATTTTGAAATCCCCTTCATTTTTATGTAATATTTTTGTTTTTTATTTCGACAGAGGGATGAAGATTCCGAGTTGGCGTTATCTCCATCGTAGAGCGGCCATTACGAATTCAACAACCATCCATCTAAAATAGCCCCCGAATGAGGTTTATGATTCCAAATTTTATCATCCAAAATTCTTTTTTCTGCCTTTACAACGGTAAATATGTTCTTCACTCTTTTCCACGCTATCCTAATTCCTAACTAGTTTCGGCCTTTTTTTAAGATTTCAAAATTTATTTAAATTTAAAGTTTCCATTTGCTTTCATTTCTGTTCATGCACGACGTCTTCTTTCCTCTTTCTGAATGCGCGATAAAAGAGCAATACAAAACAGCTCAATCAAACATGGATCAACTTTGCATTGGGGTCGTTTGATGTTGCAAGTTTTCTGTTGGACTCATTACCCAGGAAAAATAGAAAATGCAACAGCTGGGAGGAAAACTTTTTCGACTGCGTGTCACGACCTGTAGTCAAATGAAGGACAGTCAATTCAGATTTGCCACCGTCGTTGATGTCAACTTCGTTTGCTAGAATTATTTAAGTAGAGAATCTCGAAATCTTTTTTCGTGTCGTTGCCACTTGCAAATGAAACGGAGGGATTCCATTCTCGTCGCGCATGGTGGGATCGGTTCCTTTTTCCAGCAACCCCATCCAACCCATTCACGTTGTTGGCGAGTGTTGTAATGAAGTTTCCTCATTTTGATCGCAGTCATTGATATCGATTTCTCTTCTCAGGAGCTAATAAGTATATGACTGTATGAGTTTGAATCAGATATCACAGGTTGCGCAACTGGTGATCCAGTTTTGTCAAAATATGGGATTTCGGGCAGATTTGTCCTATTTTTTCGCTTCGGTAATTTAAGTATTAAAGTTCTATTTGTATCAATTGATTTCGGAAATTGTTGGGTTGTTGCTGTTCCATAGACCAGGAGATGCTGAACTTGTTCGAGGTATCTTCTCATTATCTTTTTTTTTTACTGCACTCTTAATTAGTCTTTTTATCCAATTTCAGGTTCACCCTTTACCATTGTGATAGGATTTTTTTAAGTTGTCCGGACGACGGATCGGGACTCTCTAGAGGCTGAGGTATTATTAGAGCTCTTTTCGTTGGTTTCCCGGCTATACTTTTTGTTTGTTGAATTCTATCCAGTTTAAATCAAGATAGAACTTTGTTTAACACGATTGCGTTTTATTCTTGATAGGATATTGTGTTCAATGCCCTAATATTAACAACGAAAATTCATTCCAGGAAATATTCATCCCGACCTCAACTTCTGATTCCGCCCTGTGTTTTCTTCAACTTGTTGTGTTCCCGCCTGTGCTCCTCGACCACGAAATCTGTGATTGATACACACCGCCACTATACCTTTGTTCAGGTGAAAACAGTTTATTTACTTCTGGTGCATGTTATTCCTAGTTGTTCGATGACACAGACACTTTTCTATGACTTTGGTTTTGAAAAGCGTTAACAGGTCATCTATATTGTAACATTATTTAGTTAATTGCTTTGGAAATTCAAAGTTCAATGTTTGCATATAGACGTTGCCATGCCAAGAAAGGTGATGAATCCATTTTTGTTATAGCAATGCCGGGGTCGGCTCCCAGTTGAATTTGTTGAAGAACGTTTATCGTAGGACGTTTATTGTAGACTCTCATTATTACCATCGCATTCGCCGGTTTGTTTTCTCTTTTTCCGTTGCGCTTTTTCTCTTTCAACAAATTGGCAATTCATTCGCCGTGGCCGTTCTGGTTGATCGTTGCGTAATATAGCGCCTTTTTGTGTAGACTTTAAAACTCAGGAAATCAGTCATTGATCAAAAGCAATATCGATTTGCCATGACACGAGGATAATGTGTAGCTTTTTCGCCATTTTGGTGGAAGGTTCCATCCCTATTCCCTACATAATTGAATTGATTTTCTTTTCCACGTTCTTGAAAGGACTTAATTGCGTTCTGGTTGTCTTTCGTTCTTGGAAAAGGTTTGGTGCTGCTGGGGGGAAAAAACTTTGCTCTTTAATTATGTTTTCTTCATTGCGTGTCATTTTATGGCACGAATAAGTCTTGCCTATTTTCAAAAGAGGAATAATCGCCAATCAATTCCGTGTCGGGAATTTCGACGTTGCTCCCCAAGGTTTTCTGTTGATGGCGTTCCACAAATGGTAAATTGTCGACAGCTCAATATCGCCATTTTCAATAGAGTTTTATTGCCGAAATTGACCGAAATTAGCCTTCCACATTGTCGTGTAATAGCCGATAGCCGAACAGTGCAAGACAAAGACCTTTTTTTGTTCGTTGTTTTTAATCAAAAGTAAATCGTTTCATCTTTTCGTCAAGATCTTGTGACTCTGCTTCTTGACTTTTTTATTCCTCCTCAATATTCGCTTTGATGGAAAAAAAAATCTAGACATTGCAAATACGACAACCTCTTGTTGACGTTTTCTCCTTTTTACCATTTTCGTTTAATATTCAACATAAAATCAGCTAGGAATCTGTTTTTTCTTTTTCCCCTTGGTCTAGTAAAATGAATGACACAACGAAACTAAAAGATTTGAAATTTAAAAATGAAATTTTATTTGGGTCGAAAATGAGGGGAAAACAAAATCAAAGGGTAAACAAAAGAAACTACTGGACCAGCCCTACCATCGATAATAGTCGTCATCTTGCTCGGCTACCTCCACCCGCAACGCACGTTAGAAACTGATGGACTCGTTTGAGGGTATTGAAACCCCCCGTCAAGGTGTTAGTCAACTGTACACTGGCGTGCGAGTGAAGACGATCTAATTCCTTTCACCGTGTATAGAGAAGTCATGATAACTCAACTCGTACACAAGTGCCAGGAATTTTGGAAAGTCTTCACTTACATCACACCAGCGACAGCTCACCAACTCCGTCGACGGGTTCATCCGCCAATCCCTTTGGATTGTCACGAGAGGAGGTAACGTCATCGCCAGATAACAACTATTTTGAAAGGTAAAACTGACGTCCAGCTTCAATTGTAACTTAATTTTAATTTAAGAAAAAAAAATAATCAAAAACTAGCGAGAAACTTGAAGAATTGCGTACACTCTTTTGCAATTGGCTAGCGTACCCCAGATCGTGACGTACTTATATTCTCGACACGGACGATAAATCTGTACATCATGATTAAACGCTAATTCGCTCAACAAATAATCCTCGGAAAAGATGTTTCTTCTCAAATTGATTGTAGGACACTCGATGGTGACTGGCAGGTTGTCGATAACGTCGGAGCAAGCGGCCAGTCGGCTTTCAGCATCTCCGCCGGTGATGAAAAGATTCCCATTAATAAAGTTGACACTTACCCAATATTCATTTTCTAGCCTTTTTACATTTGTTCCATGGCGTCCAATAACTCGCCCGCAATCCTTATTCGCTATCCCAGTCACGACAATTCGATCGACGTAGACTTCTTTTTCTATAGTGGTTTTGATGGAAAATTCGGGTAATGCATCCTGCGGTTGTTCAGTACACTGCTTGACGGCTTTCTTTTCATTAAAGGTGTTGGCCGGGGTATTCTCCATTGCGTCAGTTACTAGAGGCTGGGGTTCGGTCACTGGTGATTTAGCTTGAACTGCAGTGGAATTACCAAGGGAATTACAAGCTAAGAATGGCGTTAAGATTTCGGTAATTTCAGTGACTGGAGGGATGATGGGCTCTTCGATTTGGAGTTGGTTGAATACCTCCTCATCGGTGCTGCATCCAACGTCCACTGTCAATTTTGGTTTCATTTGTTTCTGATTATTTTGCATTTCTGCCAACTTCTGGAGGGCCTCGTCTTTTTCCTTTTCTAGACTTTTTACTTGATCCAGTAGTTGCTTCATTGTGTCGGTCTGGTTGTTAAGGGATGCTCGTAGTTCTTCCACTTCCGCCTTACTGGATAAAAGAAGACGATCGGTTTCTTCCATTTTTCGCCTCAGCTGTGAATCATTTTCGGATAAACGGAGATTTTTCGCTTCGAGTTCAGTAATGGTTCAAGTTTTTGACTCAAGCTCACGTGTAGCCACGGTCAACTGCGAGGTGTCTAATTGTTGTTCACTTAGGCAAGTCCGCAGTTTCTCCAATTCTACTCGACTTTCTTGATTTTGCTCTTGAAGTTTAGTGATGGCTCTGTTTTTGGATACCAGAGCACGTTGACTTGAAGCCAGCTCATTGTGTACCTTGTGCAATTTTTTTTCTTCATAACAATTATGTAGTTCCTGCAATTTCGTTCGTTTATATGCGATAAGTCGATCTCTGGCTTCAATTTTTCGCATTAGCCCCGAATTCTCTTTTGTCAAATGGAAATTTTCCTCTGTAATGTCAGTAATTTCACGTTTCTTTTCTTCGAGTTCGCTCTTGGTAGTTGCCAACTCGTCGTGTACGTTCTGAAACATTTGTAGCTTTGACGAGGAGTCTGCCAGTTGTGATTGAACTAGACTCAACTCATTCACCAAACGTTCGTTATCCAATACAATCAGGTTTTTCTCAATCGCACTGGATTCGATCATTCTATCTCTGTCTTCAATTTTTCGCCTTAGACGGGAATCATCATTTGCCAAGCGAAGATTTTCCTCTTTAATATCAGAAATTTCACGTTTGTTATTTTCGAGTTCGCTTTTGGTGGTTGCCAACTCGATGTGGAATTGTTGTAGTAACTTGGAATGGGAGTCTGTCAGTTGTGATTGAACTAGACTCAACTCATTCTCCAGGCGTTCTTTTTCCAATACAATCAGGTTGTTTTCTTCCATCAAACGAAGAAAACTTTGGTTGTTTAAGTCTTCTCCGCTGGGAGTCGAAAATCCATCGTTAATTACAGGTCGGGGAAGTGCATGCTGGTTAGTGCATGCAAAGTCAGGTTTAATCATATTCAGGTTATCAGCCGAATGCCGAGTTGGTGATTCGGTCAGTCGACTGATGATGAAGGCATACAGTGCATTGATGATGGAGGCATACAGTGCATTCACTGTCCATATGAGCTCCAAGATGATATACAGTGCAGCCATAAGCGAAAGCAAAGCCAATATAGTGACTGCCAAAAGGATGATCATTTTCACTGCTGTTAGATGGTTTGTTTGCAATTGAAAACTGCGATGTTGACTATTGCCGTTGGGGTTGCCTTTATAGACTTGCCAGGGGGAATTCCGTTTTGCACTGTCCATTTCCTCTGTTTGCATCAGATTTCTACTTATGTATACTATTTAACTTTTTGTATTAAATTGTAATCATACAGTAAGGGCTAACGCACATTGTTCAATTAGCTTAAAATGTATTGCAATTTATTTTAATCTTTTAATTGGATTTTATAAATGAAAGTTTTCGGAATTCCGGTTTGGATTCAAATGTTGCCGGTCTGGACATGTCTGGGAAACGACAGGGCGCCCGTAGCGGTAAGTCCACCAACTAAGAAGAATAAAAGTTAAAGGAATCATTTTTCATTGAATTGAGATTCTACACGGCAATTATTTTGTTTCTAGTTGGGTTTGCCCTAAAAAACCGATAACGAAATGATAAATGAAGTTACATGAATACATGACCCCAAGAAGTCGTTAATTTAATCGTCTGCGTGTTGTCTAGCCTAATGTAAGTGTGTAACGAGGTAAGCCGTGTTAAGCTCGTTAGGGCGTTAAGATCGTTCAGGTTATATTTTAAGAATTCAAATTTCAGTTACTCCATACTCCACTCGATGAGAGACGACGTGAAACTTTTGATACCATATCTGACCAAATATTGTTTGACAACCGTTTTCCCGTAAACTAAAATCAGTAACAAAACTCGTTAACGTTAATCACTTTTTCTTTTAATTGGTTTATTTCGAAATCTTTTTGGTGTTTGTTTTATAATGGAAATAATTGGACATTATCATGAAAAAAGTACCTTCCGTATAATCAATGAATATTGCAAAAGTTGCCGGGAATAAGCGTGTTAGTTGCTTCTTTGTTCCCTTTATCGAATTCAAGTTCAAGACGAATTCAAGATATCCACCTCAAGATAAGCTTTGCCGATAGGATAGAAATTGTTTTTGAACAGTTGCAGTTTATAGACTTGATTTACTTCCAAGGCGGAGACGTAAATTCTGACGGAGCCGACCGTGGACGTCTTCAAACCCAATTTCGATGACTTTTTCAGTTTAATTGTTATTAGGCACGCTTCCGGATTGAGAGTCTTGATGGGAAAGTCTTGATTCCATTCCGGCTGGCTGCCGCGGATCGTTTTGGTTTTGCTGACTTTCTTGTTGTTCTTGTCCTGTTCGCGAATCTTGCCGTCCCATTCCTGGACCCGCGTGGAAACTGAAAGGTAATATTTGTCAGAATCCTTGGCTTCCGGAAGGTATCCTCTCAGAACTCTGACATTGAAATACTTTGGTGTCTGGTCTCCTTCCTCGCATTCAGACTTTTCGGGATTTGGGGGCAATGAATGGGGATCTCCACGATTATCACGATATTGATCTTTTTGTAGAAGTGACCACGGATAGAGGAGTTCTTGTGGAATTTTCTCATCCGATAGATTTGCCATGGCTACTTCTTCAGTTAGTTTGATTCGTCAAGCCTTGAAAATGGAAATCATTGACTTAAAGTTAAAGAGTAAAGACGATATAACTGCAGACCAACTGTCAACCCCCTTTATACCTTCGGAACAGATTGTTGACGCGGCAGCTATTGGAAAGTCACTTTTTGTTAGGCATTTCATAATTTAGAGTAGCCAAATCTTGTTATTTTTATTGAATTCCAATTTATTTTAATATTTCGAAAAATGTTCAAAAAGAAATTTCGTTTAATTCTATTATCTTTATTTTTTACGTCGATTTGAATCTAGATGATGGGCCAAGACTTGGGTTAGATTGTAGAGGTTGCGAAATCAAGGTTGCGAAATATTATTTCAAAAATGGTTCATAGATGGCTGCTCGAAAAATATCAACTTTCATGAAAATTAATTAATTAAAAATTAAGCCTCTTACCTCATAGTTCGATAAACTATGTTATTCCCCGTATGAAGCTTAATTTTCAATAATCTTTATAACCAAATCTCTGCAAATAGAAATTGTGAGTTCATGTTTGGATGTCAGAACTAGAAAAATTGTGAATTAAGATGGAGCAAAGGCAAACTACTCATCAATTGTGTCTCCTTTTAATTAATTAATTGGATCACTTAATTTCCTCCTGCAGGCCTACCACAAACAACAAAGTGCTGCTGTTGAATTCAATGCAAGAGGGCTGACTTGAAATGCTGTGCAACTGTCGTCAACAGCTTTTTCGACTCTTTGTGGCAACCCAACTTGGGTAAGCCAAAATGTTGGAATCATTTTGTCTTTAGTATCTCCAAAGATTTTGTATCTGCTAGCGAATTTCATTAAACCTTTTAAAATATCTTAAAATGTAAGCTAATTGTTTGCTTATATAATGTCAATAGTTTAGTTGGGAATCAGGGATGAAATTAGCAGCTCTATTTCGATGGCCATTTTGGCATCGACTCGAGCCTTCATTCTTCTCGGGACTCCCTGAACAAATTGACATCGCAAATCAGCATCGCACAAATCAGCATCGCAAATTGCCAAGTCGGCCGCCGGAGAAAATCATATCGCCACAAATCTGGATTATTTGCTCGGAAACCTTTGGCGATCATGAAGTTCGCGGACACAACTGGGCTCAACATTTACATCGCGTCCAAGGGCGAAAAAAATACCACAGCAAGTCCCGGCCTTCACTAGTTCAGTCCAGCGGCCATTCTGGACAGCGCTCTAGCATCACCCAGTGGTACAGCGGAGTCAACAGCCAGCACTATTTCGGCTTCCGCGTTCAAATGTACGATACGATCTGCAAGCTGTTGCCACCCATCTGACGCGGGTAGGTTAAGAAGGTCTGAACTTATACCAGGTCCAGTCGATCCCGTTCGACCGTGTCATCATCATGGTGTCATTCTGACCAGATCAAGCGACGGAGAAGAGGACGAACGTTACCACATTATACATACGTAATTATACATAACGTTTCCATTATTATTCATTGTGCCGGTCTTAAAGTAATTATCTTCACGGATTCGTGTAAATTTTATTTGTATTTTTATCTTGAATGTGGTAGGGGGGCTCAGTGTAACTTGTTGAGATGACAATCAATAATTAGATACGTAAATAATCCCATTCATTTTTGATTTGTTTGTTTAATCAGGATCAGGAGAGCTGGAAAGGGGTCGATTGTTTTTTCTATCGATATCTTTAGAAAATGAAAGTGTCGTCTGCTTTCAATTTGTTGAAAGTTTCAGTGATTCATTTTTTAAGTTTTGGAGAAAAGTCAGAAGACTAAAGAGATGAAGTATGATTTCAAAGCAATTGTAACGATATGTGGCTGCACGAAAAATAGCAGTTCACATCAAATTAAAAAAAAATGTGTTCGTCGAGTAAACTTTGTGTCGTGGCTCTTTCAATAGAATCGCCTAAATCACACTCCATGCTTTTTAGCGGGTAAATAAGATAAAGTTTACATAAAATAATGTTTATGGGAGCTTAAGTAAAACAGTTAAGCCTGTTACAAAGTTGAGAAATGTATTTCCTGTGACTAGCCTTTAACTGCATTTAACTAGCATTCGTGATGTAAGCCTTCTGTCAATGCATGGCAGTTTGTTCACACTGTCTAACCTTTTTCTTTGTGCAGATTTGAGTACTGAACCATGCACAGCCATCGTGACAACAAGATATTCCAGTTTTGCTTCTGCTGGATCTGTCACCTCAGCAACAACCTCAGCATCATCATTTGGGTAAATAATTTTCAATACTTTTATTCCTGTGACTTGCCAGTTAATGTTTCATTTTCAACTTTGCCTTACTTGTTGTCCAAATATTTTTCGTGACTAAATTTTTATTTATTTAGATAAACAGCATCCCTGTTGATTGGAGATTCTAACCATGGCCGAGCTACGTATCTCTTCCTTCGTCTCCCTTTCTTAAAATGTCCTCATGTACACTTCATGTGAATGTGGGTGTATTCACGAGGACTCCCTTTTCTCCCTATCCCGCCTGGTGGACTCAACTTTTCAGCGGATGGATGGATCACTTGTGGAAGGATACCTGGCTGAATTTCCAAAGTTCAAAAGTAGGAAAACAATTTATCTCTATTCCTCTTTCTGACTATTGAGTGGGCGTTGATTATGAATCGTTACCGAGTTCGATTATTCCTGAACTATAGGCAGTTCCAGTTATTGACTGGAACTGTTTTCTCTTGCCGTTTTCGTCGACTTGTTCTGGGTTCATTAAATAGCTCATAGTACGACAACAGATCAGGCTTGTTTTTTCCAAAATATTTCAAACTTGAATTCAATCAAAGTTCAACTAGGAGATTTTATTGAGCGAGAGGGGGACCTGCCGCCACACTGCGTTCAACTCCTTGTTTACAGATGCTGGTCGGTCATTGTCGGTTTACCGGTTTTGATTGCAGTTACTTTTTTTCGGTTCATCTTTCCGGGAAAGGAGAATAGAACAAATGAACATTGTACTGCGCACACGTTGATTGTTTGCGCTGCAATCGATCGGTCGTTAGTTTTTTCGTTTGAACAGGAAAGAGATGAGACACAAATATCTACAGCACAATGGGACCGTCGTGATGGGACTTTTGGTGCCATTATGGTACGGTACGGATCATCCACACTAGACTTTTTCTTTCTTTTTTTTCCCGTTTTTTTCGGGAAAGAATAAAAGGGTACCGTGAATTTTTGATTCTTTTTTTTTCTCTCTGTGTGTGTGTGTACTGAAATACCGGTTTTTTATTTTGGCGGCGTGTTGCTTTTGTGGCGTCCTGTTTTTCCCTGCGTTTCTTTCATTTCTCTCCTCCATTCTCGCTGTTCCATCAAAGGATGTGATGATGATGACTTGTCGACTGATGAATGATGATCGAGTGGCTAAGCATTACAGGGTCACGAGCTCATCGGTTGGGCTTCTGGAACTTGCTGGCCGACATTTAAAAAAAATGAGAAATAACAGCTGTTTTCTTATTTTTATTTTTTACCCCTCTGGCGGTGTATATACCAATATGCACGGAAGATTATATGCTTTTATAAAATGTTGACGGTATGGCATCTGTTGTTTTAGCTGCCAGTTGCTCTGATTCGATTAAGTATTAGGCGGGGGGGGGGGGGGTCCTGTATATTTCACTTTTGCCTTGTATAACTTAATGAGAATAGATTGCCTTTTACCACCCAACGAATACGGTACCTGCTATAGACCTGATCAGTCTGATGCCACGAAACGGCAATCATGAAAGGCCATGGCTTGATATGAAGATGCCGTACTCATTAAAGCAGCCGGCCAGCCGGTATAAAGGAAAGGTAGGTAATGGAGAGTGGGGGTTAAAATTGTTTAAAATTTGAAGTTTCAAAGCTAGAAAAGAGAAAAAAGGTATAAATAGTAGAAAAGAAATTGGGTCGGAATTACTAACACGTTCACCCAACAAAACTTAATAATTCGACACCAATTATTCGACGCTTCAACAACAAGCAAAGCAACTACATTTCCGCAATGGTGTGAAAATATTTCGACAACGGATGTAGCGTACAAATACTTTGACCTAACCTAACTTAAACTTAACTTAACTAACTTAACCTAATCTTAAAAACGAATTGTCAAAGTACTTTTGCTACACTGTGTCGACGTATTTTGTCACCAGTCGAAATGCAGTTGCCTTAAAATGTTGAAGGTAACATCAAATGGAAGGTGTCGAATTAAAGTTTGGTCGGATGAAACTTGCAATATCTGACCCAATTATGAAAGAAGATGATGAAAAAGATAAAAAGAAATGATGAAGGAAAAGTATTAATGGGTAGAAAAAGAATAAGAAAGAAAGAAGACACGGGTCATCAATTTTCTCATCTTCCGGTCATCCACCCGTCCTGTCTACTTCCGGTCATCCACCCGTCCTGTCTACTTCCGGTCATCCACCTGTCCTGTCTACTTCCGGTCATCCACCTGTCCTGTCTACTTCCGGTCATTCACCTGTCCTGTCTAATTCCGGTTTCCACCTTCCCTTCATTTCTCAAATCCTCAATTCTCTTTTCTTTCAGTTCCTTCCCATCCACTCTCGATCTCAACTTCCTCATCTCTTCTTCTCTTGGCTCCTGGTCCAATCCGCCCTCTCTCCGCCCACCCTCTACCCACTCTCCTCCCATCCGGTACCCAACTGGACGAAACCTAAAAGTTTACCCTGAAATCAATCGAACAATGGCCCTGTAGATTTGTACTGCCGACGCGTGTAACGACCATCTGGGTATCAGATCGGTATCAGATTCTCCACTGTTGGAGCAGTCGTCATTTCGCCTTCCTTGTGAGCTTTTGCCTTTTGACCTCTGCCGGTCTATGAATCTCCACCTCAAGACAAGCGTCGCCCACCCGATTTTTGGACTTGTCGTACAGTTGCAGCTGAGTGAGGCCTTCGTCACAGGTGGACATTCTAAGTTTAACGAAGCCGACCGTGGACTTCCTTAAACCAAAATTCGACAACTTTTTTACTTTGGCGATCAATTTAAACCTATACTGATATTTAGTCTTTATGATATAATCTTCGTTCCATTCCGGCTGGCTACCACGGATGGTTTCGGTTTTTATTTTCTTGAACAGGGTGGGGAACAGGCCGATCCATTCCTCGACCCGTATGGAAACGTAATATTCGTCTGAATCCTTTGCATCCGGAAAGTTGACTCCTCTCACAACTTTGATTTGGAAATTCTTAGGTGCTGTCCGGTTTCCTTCCTCGCAATCAGGATGGCCGCATACTGATTGCTTTGGTGCTGCTTCCGGTTTCTCATCCGTTGCCCGATTCTGTAGAAGCTGAGATTTTTCGCGATTTGGGGGCAATACGTGTAGGTCTTTTGTTATATGACCAAATTGATTATCAGTGGTATTGGATTGAGCCTTTGATGGCTGTTCCTCAACTTGTTCACTTTCCTCAGGTATAATCGTCTCTTCGGCTATTTCAAGTAGATCAGTTTCACCCAGCATCGGAGTGTCCTTGTGTTCAGAAACGATCTCTGGTCTTGAAATAACTTCCGTCAGCGGGTACTTTATCTTTATCTCCAGCTCAACACAAGATTTACCCACTGGATTGTCAGACTCGTCGTAGAGTTGCAGCGTATTGACTTGATTTTTCATCAAGTTGGACACTTTAAATACGGCGGAACCGACCGTGGACGTTTTCAAACCCAATATCGACTTTTTCAGTTTAATTGTGAACATCCAATTTTCCGGATACTGAGTATGAGCGATGATCATTTTTTTATTCCACTTTGGCTGGCTGCCGTGGATGGTTTTAGTTCTGAATTTCCTGGACTGGACGTGTCTCAAACCGAACCATGATTCGGTTGCCTCGGCACGCAACGAAACGTAATAATTGTCCTTCGCTTCCGGAAGGTTTACTCCACCGATAACTCTGATTTTGATCTCCTTATAAGGGTTCCGGGGTTCGCAATCGCACTTTCCGGGATGGCAATCAGACTTTTCGGGATTTGGGGGCGATGCGTGTGGGTCTTTTGGTACATGGCGGGGCTGATTGTCCTTCTTGTTGAACAAATTAGATTTTTCGGAATTTGAGGGCAGTACCTGTCGATCTCCAGGCTTATTTCGGAATTGATTATCAGCGCTCTTATTGGATTTAGCCTTTGATGGCTGTTCCTCAACTTGCTCACTTTTCTCAGGTATAATTGTCTCTTTGGCGATTTCAAGTAGTTTAGTTTCAACCACCGGATCTTCGTTTGTCATATTTCCGGTGTCGTCAATCGTCTGCTGCAAATTATCGGACAGACTCTCCGGTTCCGGCCTTTTCTCGTCTATTTCAAATCGTTCGTTAGACGAAGGTATTTCAGCCGAAGTCTCCTTGGGTTTAGAAACGATAACTGGGCTTGGAATGACTACCGGCAGCAGGTACTCGATCTCCACTTCAAGACAAGCTTTGCCCACTGGATTGTAAGACTTGTCGTACAGTTGCAGCTTATTAAGGCCGTCGTCCAAGCTGGACAAGTCAAGTTTAACGAATCCGACCGTGGACGTCTTCAAACCCAATATCGACGACTTTTTTACTTTGATGGTCATTCGACACTCTTCCGGATTATGAGTCTTGATGGTAAAGTCTTTGTTCCATTCCGGCTGGCTACCGCGGATGGTTTTAGTTTTAATTTTATTGTCCTGGACGCGGTTCATGCTGCGGCATTGCTCGACCCGCATGGAAACGTAATATTGGTCAGAATCCTTTGCTTTCGGAAGGTTATCTCCTCTCAGAAATCTGATTTTGAAATGCTTCAAAGGCTTCTGGTTTCCTTCCTCGCAAACAGGTAGCGGCTGTGGTACTTCCCGTTCCTCATCCATTGCCCCATTCTGTTTCTGTGGAAGTTGAGATTTTTCGGAATTTGAGGGCAGTACCTGTCGATCTCCAGGCTTATTTCGGAATTGATTATCAGCGCTCTTATTGGATTTAGCCTTCGATGGTTGTTCCTCAACTTGTTCAATTTCCTCAGGTATAATCGTCTCTTCGGCGATTTCAAGCAGTTTAGTTTCAACCACCGGATCTTCTTTTGTCACATTTCTGGTGTCGTCAATCGTCTGCTGCAAATTCTCGTTCAAACTTTCCGGTTCCGGCCTTTTCTCGTCCGTTTCAAATTGTTCGTTAGACGCAGGTTCTACAGCTTCAGGCGTGTCCTTGGGCTTAGAAACGATCTCTGGGCTGGGTTCTTCCGGTTTCTCATCCATTGTCTGATCATTAAGAAGTTCTGGTTTTTCAGGAATTTGGGACTGCACCTGTGGATCTCCATAATTATCACGGAATTGAGCCTTTGATGGCTGTTCCTCAACTTGTTCACTTTCCTCTAATATCGTCTCTTTGGCTTTTTCAAGTAATTCAGTGTCACCTACCGCATCTTCATTAGTCACATTTTTGCCGTCGTCTATCGTCTGCTGCAAATTCTCGGTCGGATTCTTCGGTTCAGGATTTTTCTCATCCGTTTCAAGTTCATGTTCATTAGACGGAGGTACTTCAGCGGGAGTCTCCTTGGGTTCAGAAACGATCTTTGAGCTGGGAATGACTTCTGGCAGGTAGTCGATCTTGTACTCAACCTCAAGACAAGCATGTCCCACTGGAGAATAACAGTCGTACAGTTTCAGCCTATTGATTTCATTGACTTTCAATTGGGATACGCAAATAACGAATGAAAAGACCGTGATTGACGTCTTCAAACCCCATTTCGACAACTTTTTTAGTTTAATGACCATCACCCACTTTTCCGGATTTCGAGTCTTGATGGTAAAGTTTTGATTCCACTGTGGCTGGCTACCGTGGATGATTTTGGTTTTGATTTTCTTGAATTGGACGCGGTTCATGCCGTGCCATTCCTCTAACCGCATGGAAACGTAGTAGTACTTGTCAGAATCCTTTGCTTCCGGGAAGTTTACTCCTCTCACAACTTTGATTTTGAAATGCTTGGGCGTCCTTTTTCCTTGCTTGCAATCACGCAGCGGCTCTGGTGCTTTCGCTTTCTCATCCATTGCCCCATTCTGTTTCTGTGGAAGTTGAGATTTTTCGGGATTTGAAGGTAATGCGTGTGAGTCTTTTGGTACTTGGCGGGGCTGATTATCAGTGGTCTTGGATTGAGCCTTTGATGGTTGTTGCTCAACTTGTTCACTTTCCTTCGGTATAATCGTCTCTTCGGCCATTTCAAGTAGTTCAGTTTCACCTAGCACCGGATCTTTGTTGGTCATATTTTTGCCGTCGTCAATAGTCTTCTGCAAATTCTCGTTCAGACTCTTCGGTTCCGGCTTTTTCTCGTCCGTTTCAAGTTGTTCGTTAGACGGAGGTACTTCAGCCGGAGTTTCCTTGGGTTTAGAAACGATCTCTGGGCTGGGTTCTTCCGGTTTCTCATCCAATGTCTGATCATTTAGAAGTTCAGGTTTTTCAGGAATTTGGGACTGTACCTGTGGATTTTCATGCTTATGAAGGAATTGATTATCAGTGCTCTTATTGGATTGAGCCTTTGATGACTGTTCCTCAACTTGTTCACTTTCCTCATTTATAATCGTCTCTTCGGTGATTTCAGTTAGTTCAGTTTTACCCAGCACCGGATCTTTGTTAGAAATATTTTCGATATCGTCAATGATCTCGGGCAAACTCTCCGGTTTCGGCTTTTTCTCGTCCATTTCAAGTTGTTGGTTGGATGGACGTTCTTCAACCGGAATGTCTTTGGGTTTAGAAACTGGCTCTTCTGGCGCTTCCAGTTCCTGATTCTCGGCTTGCATTTCGTTGGATAAACTCTCGGTGGCGTAAATAGCTTCCCGTGTTTGAAAGTTGAGACTCTTCGGGTTGTTTTGGAGCATTTCAAATTGTTCTTTCACCAGCATCTCATTTGGTTTTTCGACTTTAATGCCGACTTCCTCGCCATTCCTCGGGGTCAGACTACTCATTTGATCTCCCAGTTGCTCGATTGTGTCGGTCTGGTTGTTAAGGGATGCTCGTAGTTCTTCCACTTCCGCCTTACTGGATAGAAGAAGACGATTGGTATCTTCCATTTTTCGCCTCATCTGTGAATCGTTTTCGGCCAAACGGAGATTTTTCGTTTCAAGTTCAGAAATGGTTCTATTCTTTGACTCAAGCTCTCGTGTAGCCACGGCCAACTCGCGCGTGTCTAATTGTTGTTCGGCAAGGCAAACGCGGAGATTTTCCAATTCCGCCCGACTGGATGCGATAAGGTTATCCCTGTCTTTTATTTCTCGCCTTAGCTGCGAATCGTCATTTTTCAAGCGGAGATTTTTCTCTTTTATGTCAGAAATTTCACGTTTCTTTTCTTCCAGTTCACTTTTGGTAGTTCCCAACTCGTCGTGTACGTTCTGAAACATTTGCAGCTTTGATGAGGAGTCTGTCAGTTTGGATTGAAGCAGACTCAACTCATTCTCCAAGCGTTCATTTTCCAATACAGTCAGGTTTTTATCATCGTCTTTCGCCATCAAAGGAAGACAACTTTGTTGGTTCAAGTCATCTCCGCTGGGAGTCGAAAGACCTTTGTCAATTTCAAGTTTGGTTGCGCATAAAACGTCCGGTTCAATCATCGTCAGGTTAACAGCCGAAAGCCGAGTTTGTGATTCGGTCGATCGACTGAATAAATCCATCAAGTTACAATCTCTGCCTATATCCCAGCAGACATAAGCAAAAAGCAAAGCCAATATAGTGACTGCCAAAATGTCTATAACGATCATTTTCACCACTGGTAGTTAGGGTGTTTGCAATTGAAAACTGCTGTGTCTGCTATTGCTGTTGGGGTTGCCTATATAGACTTGCCAGGGGAATCCCTTTTCGCACTGTCTATTTCCACTGTTTTTATCAGATTTCTAATTACGTAAATGGTTTTTAACTTTTCGTATTGAATTGTATTCATACAGTAAGGGCTAACGCACATTGTTCAATTAGTTTAAAATGTATTGCAATTCATTTTAATCTTTTAATTGCATTTTGAAATGAAAGTTTTCGGAGTTCCGGTTTGGATTCAAATGTTGCCGGTCTGGACATGTCTGGAAAACGACAGGGCGCCCGTAGCGGTAAGTCCACCAACTAAGAAGAATAAAAGTTAAAGGAATCATTTTTCATTGAATTGAGATTCTACACGGCAATTATTTTGTTTCTAGTTGGGTTTGCCCTAAAAAACCGATAACGAAATGATAAATGAAGTTACATGACTTCGTGAAGTCGTTAATTTAATCGTCTGCGTGTTGTCTAGCCTAATGTAAGTGTGCAACGAGGTAAGCCGTGTTAAGCTCGTTAGGGCGTTAAGATCGTTCAGGTTATATTTTAAGAATTCAAATTTCAGTTACTCCATACTCCACTCGATGAGAGACGGCGTGAAACTTTTGATACCATATCTGACCAAATATTGTTTGACAACCGTTTTCCCGTTAACTAAAATCAGTAACAAAACTCGTTAACGTTAATCACTTTTTTCTTTTAATTGGTTTATTTCGAGATCTTTTTGGTGTTTGTTTTATAATGGAAATAATTGGACATTATCATGAAAAAAGTACCTTCCGTATAATCAATGAATATTGCAAAAGTTGCCGGGAATATGCGTGTTAGTTGTTTCCTTTTTCCCTTTATCGAATTCAAGTTCAAGACGAATTCAAGATCTCCACCTCAAGATAAGCTTTGCCGATAGGATAGAAATTGTTTTTGAACAGTTGCAGTTTATAGACTTGATTTACTTCCAAGGCGGAGACGTAAATTCTGACGGAGCCGACCGTGGACGTCTTCAAACCCAATTTCGATGACTTTTTCAGTTTAATTGTTATTAGGCACGCTTCCGGATTGAGAGTCTTGATGGGAAAGTCTTGATTCCATTCCGGCTGGCTGCCGCGGATCGTTTTGGTTTTGCTGACTTTCTTGTTGTTCTTGTCCTGTTCGCGAATCTTGCCGCCCCATTCCTGGACCCGCGTGGAGACCGAAAGGTAATATTTGTCAGAATCCTTGGCTTCCGGAAGGTATCCTCTCAGAACCCTGACATTGAAATACTTTGGTGTCTGGTCTCCTTCCTCGCATTCAGACTTTTCGGGATTTGGGGGCAATGAATGGGGATCTCCACGATTATCACGATATTGATCTTTTTGTAGAAGTGACCACGGATAGAGGAGTTCTTGTGGAATTTTCTCATCCGATAGATTTGCCATGGCTACTTCTTCAGTTAATTTGATTCGTCAAGCCTTGAAAATGGAAATCACAGACTAAAAGACGATATAACTGCAGACCAACTGTCAACCCCCTTTATACCTTCGGAACAGATTGTTGACGCGGCAGCTATTGGAAAGTCACTTTTTGTTAGGCATTTAATAATTTAGAATAGCCAAATCTTGTTATTTTTATTGAATTCCAATTTATTTTAATATTTCGAAAAATGTTCAAAAAGAAATTTCGTTTAATTCTATTATCTTTATTTTTTACGTCGATTTGAATCTAGATGATGGGCCAAGACTTGGGTTAGATTGTAGAGGTTGCGAAATCAAGGTTGCGAATCTTATTTCAAAAATGGTTCATAGATGGCTGCTCGAAAAATATCAACTTTCATGAAAATTAATTAATTAAAAATTAAGCCTCTTACCTCATAGTTCGATAAACTATGTAATTCCCCGTATGAAGCTTAATTTTCAATAATCTTTATGTCCAAATCTCTGCAAATAGAAATTGTGAGTTCATGTTTGGATGTCAGAACTAGAAAAATTGTGAATTAAGATGGAGCAAAGGCAAACTACTCATCAATTGTGTCTCCTTTTAATTAATTAATTGGCTCACTAAATTTCCTCCTGCAGGCCTACCACAAACAGAAAAGTGCTGCTGTTGAATTCAATGCAAGAGGGCTGACTTGAAATGCTGTGCAACTGTCGTCAACAGCTTTTTCGACTCTTTGTGGCAACCCAACTTGGGTAAGCCAAAATGTTGGAATCATTTTGTCTTTAGTATCTCCAAAGATTTTGTATCTGCTAGCGAATTTCATTAAACCTTTTAAAATATCTTAAAATGTAAGCTAATTGTTTGCTTATATAATGTCAATAGTTTAGTTGGGAATCAGGGATGAAATTAGCAGCTCTATTTCGATGGCCATTTTGGCATCGACTCGAGCCTTCATTCTTCTCGGGACTCCCTGAACAAATTGACATCGCAAATCAGCATCGCAAATTGCCAAGTCGGCCGCCGGAGAAAATCATATCGCCACAAATCTGGATTATTTGCTCGGAAACCTTTGACGATCATGAAGTTCGCGGACACAACTGAGCTCAACATTTACCTCGCGTCCAAGGGCGGAAAAAATACCACAGCAAGTCCCGGCCTTTACTAGTTCAGTCCAGCGGCCATTCTGGACCGCTCCAGCATCACCCAGTGGTACAGCGGAGTCAACAGCCAGCACTATTTTGGCTTCCGCGTTCAAATGTGGAACGAGACGATCTAGCAAGCTGTCGCCACCCATCTGACGCGGGTAGGTTAAGAAGGTCTGAACATATACCAGGTCCAATCGATCCCGTTTGACCGTGTCATTCTGACCAGATCAAGCGACGGAGAAGAGGACGAACGTTACCACATTATATACAAACGTAATTATACAAAACGTTTCCATTACTATATATTGGGCCGGTCTTAAAGTAATAATCTCTGCACGGGTTTCGTGCAAATTTGTATTTTTATTTTTATCTTGAATGTGGTAGGGGGGCTCAGTGTAACTTGTTGAGATGACAATCAATAATTAGATACGTAAATAATCCCATTCATTTTTGATTTGTTTGTTTAATCAGGATCAGGAGAGCTGGAAAGGGGTCGATTGTTTTTTCTATCGATATCTTTAGAAAATGAAAGTGTCGTCTGCTTTCAATTTGTTGAAAGTTTCAGTGATTCATTTTTTAAGTTTTGGAGAAAAGTCAGAAGACTAAAGAGATGAAGTATGATTTCAAAGCAATTGTAACGATATGTGGCTGCACGAAAAATAGCAGTTCACATCAAATTACAAAAAAATTTGTTCGTCGAGTAAACTTTGTGTCGTGGGCTCGTGGCTCTTTAATAGAATCGCCTAAATCACACTCCATGCTTTTTAGCGGGTAAATAAGATAAAGTTTACATAAAAGAATGCTTATGGGAGCTTAAGTAAAACAGTTAAGCCTGTTACAAAGTTGAGAAATGTAGTTCCTGTGACTAGCCTTTAACTGCATTTAACTAGCATTCGTGATGTAAGCCTTCTGTCAATGCATGGCAGTTTGTTCGCACTGTCTAACCTTTTTCTTTGTGCAGATTTGAGTACTGAACCATGCACAGCCATCGTAAAAACAAGATATTCCAGTTTTGCTTCTGCTGGACCTGTCACCTCAGCAACAACCTCAGCATCATCATTTGGGTAAATGACTTTCAATACTTTTATTCCTGTGACTTGCCAGTTAATGTTTCATTTTCAACTTTGCCTTACTTTTTGTCCAAATATTATTCGTGACTAAATTTTTATTTATTTAGATAAACAGCATCCCTGTTGATTGGAGATTCTACCCGATGGCCGAGCTACGTATCTCTTCCTTCCTCCCACTTTTCTTAAAATGTCCTCGTGTACACTTCATGTGAATGTGGGTGTATTCACGAGGACCCCCTTTTCTCCCTATCCCGCCTGCTGGTGGACTCAACTTTTCAGCGGATGGATGGATCACTTGTGGAAGGATACCTGGCTGAATTTCCAAAGTTCAAAAGTAGGAAAAACATTTATCTCTATTCCTCTTTCTGACTATTGAGTGGGCGTTGATTATGAATCGTTACCGAGTTCGATTATTCCTGAACTATAGGCAGTTCCAGTTATTGACTGGAACTGTTTTCTCTTGCCGTTTTCGTCGACTCGTTCAGGGTTCATTAAACAGCTCAAAGGACGACTACAGATCAGACTTGTTTTTTCCCCAAAACATTTCAAACTTGAATTGTTTGCGCTGCACTGATGATCCGCAATCGATCGGTCATTAGTTTTTTCGTTTGAACAGGAAAGAGATGAGACACAATTATCTACAGCACAATGGGACTTTTGGTGCCATTGTGGTACGGTACGGATCATCCACACTAAACTTTTTCTGAATTTCCACCATCTAAAATCTCTGCCAACGTTTTGTGTATTGATAAAAGGTAACGTGAATGTCTATCCCCCTGTAAAATGAATGCGATGGAGAAGAAATGCCATCTGTTGCTTGGCTACCGTCGTCTTATAGATCGAGCGATTTGGACAAGTGGTTTTTGGGGTCCCCAGATTTCTTTTTTTAAAGAATAATCCAACGGCAGCAGCAGCTCCTTGGCGCACATGCAACGGGTGCATGTGCGTGTCACCAATCGGCCCCATAGGCAACAACCGGCAACAACGACGAGGGGACTCGGGAGAAATTCCGATTGCATTAGAGAGAGAGAGAGACTTGTTATTATTCGTTGGCTGGCCGCGGCTGGTTGGCGTGTCTGTGTGTGTTTGTCCGTTTTGTTCTTTTGATTCCTTTTACGTGCACCGGAGTTGCGGGTTTTTCTGGTGTGCCGTTGTTGGTCGGTCGGTTGGTTGGGCCCTTTTGTTTCTCTGCTGCTGTCTCTTTCTGCTGTGAATAATGCGATCCAGTTGAACACATGTTAGCATACAAACAACTAGCTCTTTTCCTCTTTTCTTTTCTTTTATACTTTTCTGGCTGTTGTGGCTGTGGTCCGTCCGCTACGGCTGCCCGCTTCTACACTGCCTCATGTTTAGATTAATGACAGGCCAGTCAGGCCACACAGCATCGGATTGCCAGCAGTCGAACTCACCGGGGTTCAAGAGGTCGGACCTCACAGCACCAACACCCAAAAAAGAAGCTTTCAAGTCCCGAGGCTACGTGCTGAATGAAGACATTGATCAAGAGAGTCTCGGCTGTTGTGTATGGAGCAGCCCATGGATGATGCAGCAAAACGTCTTTGTCTGGCCACACATTGCCCAGTGATTTTGACTCTGCTGTGGCCGTCTATCACTTATAATATTCTTTTGGCTGGCGTTGTTGGCTGTGTGTGTGTGTTGGAGCCTCTGATGTTTTTCCGATGAGGGAGCGCAGTTCTTATATTTAGTTAGCTCTACAAAATATGAATGTGCGGTGTATACTCCCCTCCTTGTGCTATGGGTTTTAATTTTCCAACAATCAACACGGAATGAAATGGAATCAAACATCAGGAATGGCCAGCCAAAGAGAGGGAAAAAAACAAATAGCTGTCGAGAGTTTGGCTGGGCAACACCTTGAGTCAATTTGTTTTTCGTTCCTTTTTTTATTTTATTACATAAGAACCAAGACGCAAACATTTCAGGAGAAGAAAACAAACAATTGGGACGAACTTGACGGACATTCACGACTGACATAACCACGAATGCGACCGTCGTCGTTTTTATTTTTTTATTTTTATGGTCCAAGTCCAAATTGGCACGTTAATTTCCACACACTTGATTGTCCCATTATTTCGTTGAATCGACACTGCCTAGATCTATTTAGCAATTGACAGTTTCATATATAAACAATGGCAACCGTATAGCGATTGGGCCAATTTTTTTTTTCTAAATGGGAAACCACTGGACTTTCTTCGGGGCTGGACTTTCAGCTATGGGCTTTCTGTTGGAATTTTTGGGTTTTTTTTTTGGGCGGCCAGCAGCACTATGTGGTGGGTAGGCGACGATGGCAAATTTTTTTTCTTCTTTTTTCCGTTGCTTTTTTCCAGGTGTGTGCCCGGCGCCCCGGTGGAATCTAATTGACCGACGGGCGATCCATCCAATAATAATTTTACATTTTCTATATCCCCCCCCTCCCCACTACTCTCTCTCTTTTCTCTTTCTTGCGCCATTTTAGTTGAGATCCACGAGTCCGATACGGCACACACAAATATGTGCGTCCATTGCGTCACATCTGACAACTTCGCACGAGTCGATGCGTTCAACTCCCGAGGGTCTAATTAAAGTGACACACATGAAGATGTTGCAGACCCGAATTGAGACCAAATAGGCAACAACACGAAATAGCCTAACAGATAGACTATTTCCAAATGGGAATCTCTCTCGTCTCCATGGACAAACAATACGTAAATCTTTTTCTTTCTTTTTCTTTCTTTCTATTTCTTTCTATATGCACATTCCCGGATAAGTAGAATACGCCACCGCCGTCCGGGTATTTAAATCGCATCGTATATAAACAGGAAGAAGTAAAGGGCTCCTAAAACAAAAGGAAAGTAAATCTGCTGTATTAATGGGCATTCCGTTGTGGATCTACCCCGAGCACGTCTGAATGCCGATCAAAAGAAAAAGTCGAAAATGTTACAGGCACAACAACTGGGCGCAACATTAAAAACGGGAAATAAAATTAATGAGTTCTTCTCTGCTCCAGCTGGATGGAACTCCTTTTTGTTTTAACTACAGGCTCAACAGTCTTATCGGTGGGATTCCTCTTGTTCCTCTTACCCTCTCTGCGAAATAGCGAGAAAAGCAAACAAAATAACAAGCTGTCGCGTGTGTGGATGTAGGAAGGACGGACTTGTTGGTGCTGTGTCCTTATGGTCGTTGGCGGCGTTGGCGGACTATAGTCTATAGAGATGGTGTGTGCTCGGGTTTGTCCGTCCCCTCCTTGTTTATTCATCCGAGTGAGACAAATGACATACAGACAGCAGCAGCAGCAGCAGCAGAGCTCACAGTCGAGAAGATGAGAATATGAAAAAGGCCAAGTCTCCTGAGACGGGGGGAGAATAAGAAGAGCCGAGGCCTTTTTAGCCACCCTCTCAAAAAGAAGAAGAAGAAGTTGATCATCCACAAGAGTTTTCTCTCTTAAGTAAGTCCTTTCCTTGTTTTGACTGGGGAGATATGGGAGGTCGAGGTACTGGAACGAGTGACAAACCCAAAAAGGGCCAGCAGACGAATTAAGAGGCGGCTGTGCGTTGGCCATCAAACGACAACCGGAAGGAAGTGACCCTGTCCAGTTAGCGCTCAAAAAGAAAACCCACAATCTTTGCGATTTTTCCTTCAATCAAGACAAAGAAAAAAGAATAGACAGCGGCGCAAACAGCGTTGAAATGTCTCGCGGGGGACAAACACAGGCGCGGATGTCTTGTAGCTTCCGAAAAATGGACTTAACAGTCACGTCAATTGTTCTACTTTTGTGTGTGTGTTTATAGGGCCTGCACAGTCCAATGTACGGTACCTACTCTTTTTCAGACTTTTTCTCTTGTGGGGGTCGAACACGGGCAGGATACATCATCTGGCTGCCGCTGCCGCTGTGAATAACCTTAAAGCAGACGCCGATGCAAAACCCTAAAGAAAGAAGAAAGAATAAAAGACGACGAGTATATAGTAATATAGAGGGGAAAAAACGTGACGCATTTCGGTGGTGGTGGCATTTCATTCTTCTCTCCCCCTCCGCTTCTTGTGTTCCTTGTGCCGAGACGCCGACCGTCGCCACCGCCGATCTGAAAACGGAGGGGCACAGACGCCATCAAGTTCGCCGAGGTTATCTTCTTTTCTTTCGACGCCATAGATTCCCCCCACCCCACCCCACCCCACCGCCGTGTATACCTCATCACACTACTACACCCTATACTTCTCTTAAGTTGTTGTCGTACGATCTTTTTATCAGCTGCCATCCACTTGGCTGCCGTCGTCGCCACCGCCACCGCCGCCAACATATCGATCAGCGTCTTGTTTCTTTTTTCGCGGGGGGTTTTCATCAACTGATTTTGTATTGACCGCCACCGTCGAAATACCTTTTTTCAATTGCCAAGTACAATTTAGGAATTTCTTTTCTATTCTTTTTTCATTTATTGAATAGCAACAGAATTAAAAAGGCAATGTATCAACGGAATTTTAAAGGATGGTTATTTTCTAAGCGCTTCAATTTCAATTTTTTTTCGCAATCAATATTCCACTCTTTGTTGGCAATAACAAAAATCTGTTTTTCATTAAATTGAGAAAAAACGAAAAATTAGTTTCAAAGCTATTAAAACAATACCTGTCAACTATGACTTGGTTGATTATTCCACCATTAAATTATTTTTCAAAAATATCACACCAAAAATTTTCTGCCAGAAATTTGAGACGTAAATAGAACGCGTACAGCAAATTTTTATTGACGTGACGTTAAATTTTGATTTAATTGTTAATGCACTACCGAATTCCGTTATTATTACGACGTGGTCTGGAAAAAGAAACCATCAATTTAGAAAGGTGATCTGCTGTTATTTGAGGAGTTGCCACTTTTGGAAAGGGTCGCATGGGTATTCTGTGGAAATCATGATATCATCATGCAGGCTTGCAAAATTGCAATGCAACTATTTCTAGTTCTCTGATACACATGTCCCCCCCCCCCCCCCCATAGCCCATGCTATTACTTTTCCCAATAGAAACGGTATTAAATTTGTTGAGCCAATTACAGAGCAACACGTTGATTAAGAACTATGCTACCTGATCTTTTGACTCCACCCAGCACAATCGCATCGAATTGGGCTACAATTCACATTTTTATTAGTGAATAGTATTCTGGTGGCTTCGGTCTTGAAAGGTAAGAATCCCAATGCTAATAAAATATACCATTTGCGCTTATTGGGTTTACTGTTTTAAAAGGGTTTAAAAAAACTGAAGGTTTGTAACCTTGAGTCGAAAACCCAAAATTTTGGTTTATTCATTTATTTATGCCTCACCAACCGTTAAATTGCTAAACAATCGCCTGTGATACGAAAGAGAATCCCACCTTAATCTATCGTTTTGTTTTTATAATAACATTTCAGAACGTTAGGCCTTACTACATTACCGGTAGTCTTGGCATTAGTACAACTGCTGTCGGCCAGTTTTTCATCTCCAGTTGACCTCGGCGCGTAAAATGAAGCTTTCGAAAAGAAAAGAAATTGGTTGAATGGCACTTGAAAAATATAGATAATCATCAACGAAAACATAAATGTTATGTTGGGAGTAGAAAAGAGAATCGATCCCGTTCGAGGACGTCTTCCTAACCGGAATTTGTTAAAAAAGGGGAACAGCCTAGGTCAAGAAGCAATATTCTACACAGGCACTCACAGGTTTTTATTTTATTTTCTATCCATCAATCCCCAAAATAACTATTTAATTTTCTTGTAAAAACATTATTATTTATTTTTGTCTCAAGTGTCTTTTATCGTCCTCTGCCAACCGTTCCGCCGCCGTGT
Source organism: Daphnia pulicaria (assembly GCF_021234035.1). NCBI lineage: Eukaryota > Metazoa > Arthropoda > Branchiopoda > Diplostraca > Daphniidae > Daphnia > Daphnia pulicaria. The sequence goes on from NC_060917.1 coordinate 6,757,428, forward strand.
GATTTGCGAAAATTCGTCGGGTGGCCGACCGACAATTAATCAAAGACAATAAAGAAGACAGTCAGCACCTGTGCGTGCTTGTGTAGAATATTGCTTCTTGACTTTGGCTTTTTCCCCTTTTTAACACATTCCAGTTAGGAAGACGTCCTCGAACGGGATCGATTCTCTTTTCTACTCCAAACATAACATTTATGTTTTCGTTGATGATTCTATGTATTTTTCAAGTGCCTTTCGACGATTTTCTTTTCTTTTCAAAAGCTTCATTTTATGCGCACTTGTTTCCCCCCCACCCATTTCTCTATGAAGAGCACTTTGCTGTTTCAACATCAGTATTTTTGGCCGTCATCGATAATTCCAAGGAGATGATTTTTTGTTTCACTGTGTTCATCGGATTTGTTTTTTCTCTTTTGGGAGATCATGTGGAGATGACATATACAGATTTGAAATTATTTGATTCCTTTTTATTCTTGGTGAAACAAGCGAATGTAGATACGGTGGCTCCATTCATTCATTGAATGGATGACATCACCACAGGATTCCACTTGCATATTGACAATAACAAAAATCTGTTTTTCATTAAATTGAGAAAAACGAATAGGTAATTAATTAAAAAGCTATTAAATACCCGCCAACTATGACTTGGTTGATTACTCGACTAATAAATTATTTTTCAAAAATATCAGGCATAATGATTTCTGCCAAAAATTCGAGACGTACATAGAACGCGTACTGCAAATTTTTATTGACGTGACGTTAAATTTTGATTTTTGTAATACTCAACATAAATTCAGAAAAGGTAAAGTGCCGAATTCTGTTGTTATTACGACGTGGTCTGAAAAAAGAAACCAACAATTTAGAAAGGTGATCTGCTGTTATTTGAGGAGTTGCCAATTCTGGAAAAGGTCGTATGAGTATTCTATGGAAATCATGATATCATCATGCAAGCTTGCAAAACACATCCCCGACATAGCCCATGCTAATACTTTTCCCAATAGAGACGGCATTGAATTGGTTGAGCCAATTACAGAGCAACACGTCGATAAAGAACTACTATACCTGATCTTTTGACTCCACCCCACACCTGTTCAATGACGCAATTTGTACATGAATCGAATCAAATTGGGCTACAGCTCACATTATTATTTTAGTTAAAAGTATTGTGATGGCATCGTTCTTGAAAGGTAAGAATCCCAATGCTAATAAAATATACTGTTTGCGTTTTTTGGGGGCTTTACAAATACTGTTAAAAAGGTTTCTCCATTGCCAAACAATCACCTGTGATGCGTAATAGAATTCCACCTTAATATAGTTTTGTTTTTCAAATAACATTTCAGAACGTTTTATTAATAGGAGAAACATGATTGGCAAATTCATTTTTGTATCGTTATGCCTAACTGTATTCGTGCAACTGCTGCCCAGCGGTTCATCTCCACGCAAAGAACAAATTCCTGCTGTCGGACAAAAGTTGTTTGGACTCGGATGTCATAATGAGAAAAAAAGAATCGATCAACTAATTGGAACTATCGATGCCTTAAAAAAGGTCCCGGCCAAAGACACTATTGCTGATATGGAAAATGCTCTTCGTAGAGAAAGAGCAAAAAATCAAGAGCTTCAAGTTTTGGTAGAGAAATTAACTAAAAACTTGGAATTATGCGACGACAAACGTAAAATGTTTAATAACTACGTGCTGGATTCTTTTTTACGAAATTCGCCTTATTCTGGAGTAGAAAATTACACCCGGTACGCAGTGGCTCGATTAGGGATGTTGCCAATCAAAAATGCGAAACCTTTGATACCCAAATTCGGAACAGTCATCAACGACGTTCTTTCTTTTCGATATCCCATCAACATTCCGTCGTGTCCAGCAGCAGAAATAACAAATAACACTTGGTCGAACCCAAGTGTTTTCATAGCGATTATATCGGCTCCGGAACATTTCAAAGAGAGAAATGACATCAGAGAAACGTGGCTGATTCACCTCAAAAGTGCCCTGGAAAAAAATCTGCTGGGCATTAGCACCCGATTCGGTTTCTTTCTCGGTCAGACTCGAAACGATTCGATTCAAAAGCGAATCGAAGAAGAGAATCAGAAACACGGGGACATCGTCCAAATCGAAATGGACGATTCGTACCGCAATTTGACGCTGAAAGGCATCGCCGTGCTCAACTGGGTGCGGCAACAATGCGCCAAGGTCGACCTCGTTTTCAAAGTGGACGACGACGTCTACGTCAACGTGCACAATCTCGTTCATTTCGTCCGGTCCAATTATCAATTGAACAACAGTTTGTTCGGCTACGGCAATTTCGGCTTCTACCCAATCAGGATGCCGGGATACCCGGAGGACTACGCCAAATGGGACATGACTTTCGAACAGTATCCGTGGAGTCATTATCCCAATTACGTCAACGGTCCGGCCTATTTCATGCACTCAAGCGTCGTTATTCCGTTATTGGCTGCCAGTCAGACCACTCCTTTGATCCCGTTCGAGGACGTTTTCCTAACCGGAATGTGCACGGAAAAAGCCGGTGTCAAGATGCGATATTCCGCAGGCACTCACAGGTTTTTATTTTATTTTCTATCCATCAATCCCCAAAATGACTATTTAATTTTCTTGTAAAAACATTATTATTTATTGTTGTCTCAAGTGTCTTTTATCGTCCTCTGCCAACCGTTCCGCCGCCGTGTGATTTGCGAAAATTCGTCGGGTGGCCGACCGACAATCAATTCGTCACCCACTCGGCCGTCGACGATTTTTATCGGAACAAGACCCAGTGCGTCGTCACCGAATCGGACGGAACCAAAAAGACAATCGACTTCACCGCCCCCGTTGTCTTCAAGTTCACTTAGTCTGTTAGACAAGACAATGAAGACAAGATTAAATCCCTTTTGGAAATAACGCTGAAAAATCGACATACATTGGCCTAATTTATTAGCAACAACAATTCGCGCGCTTAATTTCAACTAACATTATTAATCATTTGTCATGTACAAGAGAACACTAATAATAAAATAGACTTGCTTTATCCGGTAATAATTGTTATTGTTCATTATTTGATTTTTAACATCCTGGGCGATCCTGGGGTCAGGGGTGCAAGTCTATCTCAGTCGTACGCTCTTTTTATCAGCTGCGATCCAAATATTTTAAATAATTTTCAAAAATTTATTTGTATGCCAGTATGCGACAGTAGAACTCCAGTGACAATAGAACTCCAAAGACATAAGAACACCTTTTTTTTAAGTATTATTAAAAATACCCGACAATAGAACTCCAGTGCCCGACAGTAGAACTCCACTACTTTGTCGAACATGAAAATAATTAAAGAATTCATTGGAGTTCTATTGTCGTGTAGTGGAGTTCTACTGTCGTCAACGGTCCAGCGCAGAAATCATTCGTAGTTTTTTCTGAGAAGGAAAAAAGAATCGACCAAAAAGGAGCTTATATGGAAATGAATTGTGTTTCGTTTCGGTACAGAAGTCGGGGGCAGTAGGATATGCACAGAGGATCGGATGATGGATCCATGACGCGATTAATGGGCGGCCATCCCATCACATCCAATAGGTATCTTAATAGCTTTAATAAAAAAGCTATTTTGTAGAGTGAATATAATTTTTTTCCAAACTTTTATAGTTCATATGCTATTTTGATTTTTTTTAAATAGGAAAACTAATCACAAACATCCTTTCGGTACCTTGCTAACGCAGGTAGCTGACAATATTTTAACGTGAATGTTTTATTTGTCCCTAGATGGCGCATGGCGAATAAGTTTCAGCCATTGAGCAGACGTCATTTTGTTCTGGACCATGTTCTGGACAGAAGGAATTGAGACATTGAGTTTTCCAGAAATCATCGTTCGGCTTTATTTAACGCGAAGCTATTAAAGAAAACTCCAGACGATACAGAGTTCAATCAAAAGTCAAAACTACGTAAGGAGGAAGGAGAGAAAAGAAAACTTAAGTGTGGCAAGATGGAAAACGAAACAATGTTGGGAGGGTCGAGAATCTGGAGAAACTTCTGAACTTAACACTGAACAGGCTGAAATTCTCTAAATTGTAAGTTGTGTGACATTTTTTGCATAGAAATTAAGCATTAATTTTAAAGTCTTTGTATTCTCTTAGTATCGCTCATTGGCCTACAAGCAACAAGGCAACATCTGATGATTCTGATCTTGCATGAATGGAAGAGAACATTTGGCACTATGATAATAATTTGGTAATATGATTTGATAAATTAATTTATTCCTTGTTTTTTGTTGCCATTTCTCCGTGACTCCTAATAATCCAGCTGTTAGTCATGCTTCCACTGTGATAACCCGGATGGGAGGGTTTAAGTTTATTCAGGGAATTTTTGCCGTTAAAAATTGGCACTCCTTTCAATTTGTTTCTGAATCTTTAAGTCTGTGCTGGATTCAAATTTTTAACACTGGTCAAGAGAGTAGTTTCTCCGGTTCATATAGAATATTAAAATGAAACGAGAAAATTTAGTTTAGTTTTTAAAATTTTTATTTACTGTCTTTATTGTTATACCAAGAATGTTTTAGCTTCACCACACACTTAACATTCCTGTTAATTTTATAATATATTCCGAATAAAGTTGCAGATGTCCTTCATAAGTGATGGTATTGTGTTATTGTCATTGTGGTCTAATGAGAATATTTATTTTTATTTCAGGTTAACTTTTGAAGAGAAAGTGAGGAGAAAATACTCCAAGGATCTCATTCCTCCAACAACTATGGCAGATTTGTTCACGGTATCTTCCCCTGATTTTATTTATTTACTGCATTCGTAATTAATCTCATATTCTCTTTTCAGGTTTGCCCTCGCCGCTGTTCGATAGACTTTATCAATTGGTGGAAAATGACAAGTGGTCGGCCGCGCTGAAATTCAAGATCGATAAATTATATACAGTAGATGTTTAGAAATTACAAGTGCATATCTGGGCTCCCTTCTCAGTGGCCCCGTTTCCCTAATTAACCACTAACCAGTCGCTGCGACAACCAGGAGTAAGGGAGTGGACTGGTCGAACAGGGACTTGCAAGGCGCATGATTCGATGAAATCTGTTGGAGGGTCATGAGTCTAAGCCGGAAGACTACTAAGATTAATCGCTCTCGTAATAACTGTTCCTCGGCTCTCTTCGCTCTTTTTCCGGTTTCTTTTAACCATTGCCGGGTAACCTCCCTTGTCGAGTCAGTGCGGGTAGTGTCTTCCCTTGCTTGACTGGCTGTAGTTTGAACCGGACGGTCTGTTAAAATAAGAATTTAAATCTAGAACAACGCCTCCTTTGAGCGGCCCGGACAACCCTGAATCCTTTAGGGTTGCCATTCCATCGAGGCTTAAACGAGGGTACGTAATTACACTTTAGTCAAATTGTTAAAGCTACAAATTCAATTGTTTGTATTACCCAGATGACGCGGAGGTGTTGCTCATTGAGGGGTTTTGGTGACAAGGAGTCACTGAACGAAACGCTAAACCAAATGAAAAAATAAGAAAGGTAATGACATGAAGCTTTTGCTTTCGCAGAAAATAATTTGAATTTGTTTGGAGCCAACGATCCTTTATATATCCGAGCCGAGTCCTTTCCGTCTACATTCGGTATGAAGAGCAAAACCCAAATTTCAACACATTTTACTGCTTAGCAACGAAAACAAAGCGAGTGTCAAAACATTGTTTTACTTGCGCATACTTTATTGTGGCAGAAACGCGTTGGTCATGTAACAGGGTGGAATTTTTTTCCCTTTTGTTCATGCAGCATCAAACGACACGCGATAGGTTCTGGCGGTAATCAACTATTCAAAATGGTAGACATGTCAATGTAAAAGACAGGGTAAGGGTAGCTCCTGTAAATGTTATTCATTTATGTTAAATAGCTGCTAGTAGGATCTCATTGTTGATTTGCGGTTACAAAATCCATAGCCCTAGACTTCAGGCATTGTCAATCAATCATTTGATTTGTGTTTTAGATGCTCCTAAATCAGCTGTGGAAATACGATTCCCCCCGCTTCTCCTGGATGGTTACTTAGGATCATTTAAGTTCATTTTTGAGTTATTCGTTGTGAACGTAGCGGACAGTCTATCGAGCTTTAACAATTGCGTCTAATTTCTTATTTTATTCAACCGTTCTATGAGAAGCTTTGATTTCTATTTTGTTATATTAATAATTTATCTTTTTTTAGATTTTTTCTCCGACCGCAGGTGCAAGGAATATGTTTGAAACTTAGAAAAGTTTGCAGTAGAATATTTAAAAAAAGCCAACTGTCCTTCAAACGGTTCGAAATGGAAGATTTATTCATTTGACACCGAAGAAACGAGTCAAATGTAAAATGTGGTATTTTTAAAGTGACTAAAATTTAAGCCATTATCATTTATGATTTGATATTTATTTTGATAGTGGTTTTTGTTGACCCATCCCCAGCAACGTCAACCTGCAGAAAGAAAAAGGCCAGTTTCTATGACCTTGACGCTCGAAGGTCACGGAGATCATTACGTAAAACGTGTCATGCAGTGGTGTAGAGGTTGGGTGAGAATGACAAGTGTTGCTTCATTATCAAAAAGGTACAATAGCCGCAAGTGTAAGCTTTTTGGTATTCATTTTGATATTGGTTATTGTAGACCCATCCCCGGCAAAGTCACCTGCAGAAGGAAAGGCCAGTTTGCATTTCAATCGAAGGTGATCATGGAGATCATTACGTAAAAGGTGTCAGGCATTGGTGTAGAGGTTGGGTGAGAACGGGACGTTTTGCTTCATTATCAAGAAGGTAAAAGAGCCATTAGGCTTAAGAGGAGGGGCGAGAAAAAATTGTATTAAAGGCGAGAGAAAAGTTGACAGGGATCAGTCGAGTGAGCATCTCCGACACGGCAATAACTCCATATTTCGTCGTAATATCAGTTCGCAATCATGGGTAAATGTTCATTTTTATTTCGAGTTGTAAATCTATTCTATCTTGTTATTAGTTGTTGGTACGACTAGTTACCTTCGAAGAATAATTTCCGATTGTTTATTGCATAGTTAATTATGGCATTGTGTTGCTGTTGGGTGTTGTATCGTTGATGTCGACCACGAGAGAAAATCTTTTAAAAGGAAAGAGAAAAGGCAACAGAAGTCAATCGAGTGAGCATCTCCGACCCGGCGACAACTTCATTCTTCGTCGTATTATCAGGTCGCAATCACGTGTAAATAATCTGTATTCCTACGTGGAATTTTGTATCAATTTCCATTTTTTCTATTTGATAATATGTCCGTTCCACCAAGGATCCAGATGATTTCACCACAACTTGTGCTGCTCCTCAAGCTACACTACCAAAGCGCTACAGTACTACACCGAGGCACCTACTGAGACTACGCAACTACGTATGCTGCCCCAACCTACGACACCGAGGCTCCAGCTTATTACATCACCAAGGCTGTCGAATTCTACACTGGAGCGCCCAAGTACGACAGAAATCAGTCAAGTGAGCTTCTCCGACACCCAACACGGCAATCCCGAAGTTTCGAATAAACTTCGTTTCAAACAGTGGAACGGCAAAGAGTGAAGGTGAGTTCTTTATTATTGTAATTTTGTGCAACATGTACTAATGACTTGTTTTCCTTCCTTGTCTGTCTTTAGAACAAGACAAATTCGACTGCAATCGCGTCGAATTGAATAGTAAAGATAACATATTCGTACGTGTACACCGCGCCGTTAAACTTGACATTTTTGGTCGGCAAGCCGCACTTGACGATGGCCGTACCATCACCTACGACAAGTGCGTTATTGCCACAGGTAAACATTTTATGCCAAACGAAATTATGGAATGCTGAATAACTTTGATAATCTTCCTGCTCGATAGTATCTAAGAGTCTATTTAAATTGCTAGCAATTTATTTCTATGAATTAGTTCTACGAATAGAATTAGTTCTACGAATTCCTCTAAAAATGGCCTTTATTTTGTTAGGTGTTAAACGAAAATCTTTTCCAATCCCTGAGCGGTGCCCTTAAAGATGCCCACGAGCACGTAGCGCTGTTCCGCAACATCGATGGCGGTAACATAGGTCGAGTTCTCCGTCCTCCTAAATATTTGAGCCAATGGACAACCGAGAAGGTGAAAGCGGAAAGTGTTAATGTTTTGCCCAAAACTAATGTTGAGGGTGTAATTTTGGAAGACTACAAGGCCGCATTGACCTTAAACAATGGTCAAAAGGTAAAAAAAGTCCAGTCCTCCACCGTTTGAGCATTAGTCATTTCGCCTTTCTTGTGAGCTATTGCCTTTTGGCCTCGGTCGGACTGGGAATCTCCACCTCAAGACAAACTTCGCCCACTCGATTGTAAAACTTGTCGTACAGTTGCAGCTTATTGAGACCGTCGTCCAAACTGGACAAGTCAACTTTAACGAAGCCGACCGTCTTCAAACCCAATTTTGACGATTTTTTTACTTTGATGCTCATTCGACACTCTTCCGGATTTCGAGTCTTGATGGTAAAGTCTTCGTTCCATTCCGGCTGGCTACCGCGGATGGTTTTGGTTTTTATTTTCCTGACCATGTCACGGGACATCAGGCTGTGCCATTGCTCGACCCGCATTGAAATGTTATACTTGTCAGAATCCTTTGCTTTTGGAAAGTCTACTCCTCTCACAACTTTGACATTGAAATGCTTCAAAGGCTTCTGGTTTCCTTCCTCGCAAACAGATTTTTCGGGATTTGGGGGCAACTGTCGATCTATAGGCTTATCACGGAATTGATTATCAGTGCTCCTATTGGATATAGCCTTCGGTGGCTGTTTCTCAACTTGTTCATTTTTCTCAGGTATAATCGTCTCTTTGGCGATTTCAGTTAGTTCAGTTTCACCCAGCACCGTATCTTTGTTAGTCACATTTCCGGTGTCGTCAATCGTCTTCTGCAAATTCTCGTTCAGACTCTCCGCTTCCGGCTTTTTCTCTTTCGTTTCAAGTTCATGTCCGGTAGACGGAGGTACTTCAGCCAGCGTTTCCTTGGGTTTACAAACGATCTCTGGGCTTGGAATGACTTCCGGCAGCATGTACTCGATCTCCACCTCAAGACAAGCTTTACCCACTGAATTGTGAGTCTCGTCGTAGAGTTGCATCTTATTGAGGCCGTTCTCCAAGCTGCACATGTCAAGTTTAACGAAGCCAACCGTGGACGTCTTCAAACCCAATATCGACGACTTTTTCAGTTTCATTGTTAACATCCACTTTTCCGGATGCTCAGTAATGGTACTGGTATATTGTTTATTCCACTGCGGCTGGCTGCCGCGGATTGTTTTAGTTTTGAAATTCCTGGACTGGAAGTGGATCATGCCGTACCATACATCGACCTGCATGGAAACGTAATAATTTTCCTTGGCTTCCGGGAGGTTAACTCCTCTTACAACTCTGATTTGGATCTCTCTATAATGCTTCCGGTTTCCTTTCTCGCAATCATGGTGCGGCTCTGGTGCTTCCCGTTTCTCATCCGTTGCCCAATCATTTAGAAGTTGAGATTTTTCGGTATTTGGGGGTAATGCGTGTCCATTTCCAGGCTTATGACGAAATTGATTATCAGTGCTCTTATTGGATTTAGCCTTCGATGGTTGTTCCTCAACTTGTTCACTTTCCTCAAGTATAATTGTCTCTTTGGCGATTCCAAGTAGTTTAGTTGCAACCACCGGATCTTCGTTTGTCACATTTCCGGTGTCGTCAATCGTCTGCTGCAAATTATCGGACAGACTCTCCGGTTCCGGCCTTTTCTCGTCTATTTCAAATTGTTCGTTAGACGAAGGTATTTCAGCCGGAGTCTCCTTGGGTTTAGAAACGATCACTGGGCTTGGAATAACTACCGGCAGCAGGTACTCGATCTCCACTTCAAGACAAGCTTTGTCCACTGGATTGTAAGACTTGTCGTACAGTTGTAGCTTATTGAGGCCGTCGTCCAAGCTGGACAAGTCAAGTTTAACGAAGCCGACCGTGGACGTCTTCAAACCCAATATCGACGACTTTTTTACTTTGATGGTCATTCGACAATCTTCCGGATTATGAGTCTTGATAGTAAAGTCTTTGTTCCACTCCGGCTGGCTACCGCGGATGGTTTTAGTTTTAATTTTATTGTCCTGGACGCGGTTCATGCCGCGGCATTGCTCGACCCGCATGGAAACGTAATATTTGTCATAATCTTTTGCTTTCGGAAGGTTTACTCCTCTCTTAAATCTGATTTTGAAATGCTTGAAAGGCTTCTGGTTTCCTTCCTCGCAAACAGGTAGCGGCGGTGGTTCTTCCCGTTTTTCATCCATTGCCCCATTCTGTTTCTGTGGAAGTTGAGATTTTTCGGAATTTGAGGGTAGTACCTGTCGATCTCCAGGCTTATGAAGGAATTGATTATCAGTGCTCTTATTGGATTGAACCTTCGATGGCTGTTCCTCAACTTGATCACTTTCTTCAGGTATAATCGTCTCTTTGGTGATTTCAGTTACTTCAGTTTTACCCAGCACCGGATCTTTGTTAGACATATTTTCGATATCGTCAATGATCTCGGGCAAACTCTCCGGCTTCGTCTTTTTCTCGTCCATTCCAAGTTGTTGGTTGGATGGACGTACTTCAACCGGAATGTCTATTATGGGTTCAGAAACTGGCTCTTCTGCAGGCGCTTCATCCAGTTCCTGATTCTCGGCCGGAATTTCGTTGGATAAACTTTCGGTGGTGAGAATAGTTTCTCGCGTTTGAAAGTTGAGACTCTCCGGGTTATCTTGGAGCATGTCAAATTGTTCTATCACCGGCATCTCATTTGGTTTTTCGACTATAATGCCAACTTCCTCGCCATTCCTCGGGGTCAGACTACTCATTTGATCCCCCAGTTTCTCGATTGTGTCGGTCTGGTTGTTAAGGGATGCTCGTAGTTCTTCCACTTCCGCCTTACTGGATAGAAGAAGACGATTGGTATCTTCCATTTTTCGCCTCAACTGTGACTCCTTTTCGGCCAAACGGAGATTTTTCGTTTCAAGTTCAGAAATGGTTCTATTCTTTGACTCAAGCTCACGTGTAGTCACGGCCAACTCGCGCGTGTCCAATTGTTGTTCGGCAAGACAAACTCTGAGATTTTCCAATTCCGCCCGACTGGATGCGATAACGTTATCCCTGTCTTTTATTTTTCGCCTTAGACGGGAATCCTCATTTGTCAAGCGGAGATTTTTCTCTTTTATGTCAGAAATTTCACGTTTCTTTTCTTCCAGTTCGCTTTTGGTAGTTGCTAACTCGTCGTGTACGTTCTGAAACATTTTTAGCTTTGATGAGGTGTCTGTCAGTTTGGATTGAAGCAGACTCAACTCATTCTCCAAGCGTTCATTTTCCAATACAGTCAGGTTTTTATCATCGTCTTTCGCCATCAAAGGAAGACAACTTTGTTTGTTCAAGTCATTTCCGTTGGAAGTCGAAAGACCTTTGTCAATTTCAAGTTTGGTTGCGCGTAAAACGTCCGGTTCAATCATCTTCAGGATAACAGCCGAAAGCCGAGTTTGTGATTCGGTCGATCGACTGAATAAATCCATCAAGTTGCAATCTCTGCCTATATCCCAGCAGACATAAGCAAAAAGCAAAGCCAATGTAATAGTGACTGCCAAAATGTCTATAACGATCATTTTCACCACTGGTAGTTAGGGTGTTTGCTAGTGAAAACTGCTATGTCTGCTATTGCCGTTGGGGTTGCCTAATGCCTATATAGACTTGCCAGGAGAATCCCATTTAGCATCCGTCACTTTCCTCTGTTTTAATCAGATTTCTAATTATGTTTATGCTATTTTACTTTTTTTTTTATGTGTTATCATAGACTAGGGTTTAACGAACATTGTTCAATTAGTTATGGATTAATTGCAATTCATTTTAATCTTTTAATTGCAGTTTGAAATGAAAGTTTTCGTAATTCCGGTTTGGGATTCAAATGTTGCCGGTCTGGACATGTCTGGAAAACGACAGGGCGCCCGTAGCGGTAAATTCACCAACTAAGAAGAATAAAAGTTTATGAATTTCTCTTAAATTTTCATTGATTTGAGATTCTAAGCCAATCGTTTCCGTGTTTTTCTGTAGCATTATTTGGTTTTTAGGTGGGTAAATTGCAAAAACTTTGACGAGGCTGTTGCCCTGAAACCGATAACGAAATGATAAATGACGTTACATGGGCCCATGGTTTGAAAGTCATTTTCCCGTAAACTATAATCAGTAACAAAAGTCAATGTTAATTAATCTCTTCTTATTTTATTTGGTTTATTTTGACGCGAAGCGAGAATATAGGTTGGCTAATTATGAATTATTTTCTCTAGAAGAGGAAGTGGGTAGTAAATCAGACCATAATGGCCGCTTCCTATCAAGCCTATCCTCCTTTTCTAATAGCAGTAGAGACCAAATCAGATCTTTCTTCTTTTGTCAGTTTCTTAGCAGATTAAGGTATCAAGGTATTAGGGTAAAAAGGTGTAGTAGTTGGTGGTGGAGTGAATTGAATGAACCCAGCCAGTTCCCAATCAATGTGATCAAGTGATACTGATTTTTCTCTTAATATAGTTAGATCCGCCGAAGATCGTCGCTATCATGACGTCGACACGGAAATGAACGGCCGTTTCATCACCTCCAACGACATCCAAATGGCGGAATGCAGAAAATCAAGGCCAGCCCGGAATGGAACGCAACTGGAACTAGGATCGGAGGTGGATCAGCGCCCAATCCAGCGTCCGGCTGTTTCGATGTCGATCGCTGATATCCAATTCATTCAAGGTATGGAATCATGTCAATTCATTTACCACCATAGAATATTTCGCAGCTCAGTTTGGAATTCGTTGGCAATGGTCGAATCGATCGATGACTGAAGCGCAGCTGATCTACAGCTATGATAGGCCTATACTCTTTATTTTTCCTTCAAGTTTGTGATTGGCCATCGTGTTTATTTTTAGGCTTGTTGACTTGAATCATTCGCATTTGATTTAGACTTGCTACTTTTCTTATTTCCTTACTGCCGAAGTTTTTGTTTGTTTGTTTTCATATTTTGATTCAAAAGAATTTGGATGGAATATGATGGGGAGTTTTCTTCATTCGAGGGTGCAGGTTTAAATGAATAATGGAGAGTGGGGGGTTAAAATCGGATAAAATTGTAAGTTTTAAAGCTAGAAAAGAGAAAAAAGGTATAAATAAAAAAAAAGAAATCGGGTCGGAATACTGATGACACGTTCACCCAACAACAGCTGTTGATCTACAGCTATGATATACCCTTTATTTTTCTTTAAGTTTGTGGTTGGCCATCTTGTTTATTTTTAGGCTTCTTGACTTGATGAATCATTCGCATATAATTTGGACTTGTGCTTTTCTTATTGCCATACTGCCGAGAAAAAAGAAACGTGACTTTTTCTGGGCTCTAGATATTGTGAATTTCAAACATTCATACAGCGGCACTGTCGGAAAAACTAAAACATTTCTATGATGTGATGGGTTATAGTCATACTTCGTTTATTATTCCAACAGAGTGCACCTTATTTATTCATCGGAATCATTCATCTTTTTAAAAAAATGCTGATGGGACACGAGGTCTAATTGACTTGTGCCAGCACCACTTTATTATGGGAAAATGATTCGATGGTGACTGATGAGTCAATTTTGTTGAATATCTACTAATCTTATCGCTCGAACATTTTGACGGCTCAAAAACCGTTTGACTTAAAATAACGCTCACCGTGCTGGGCTAAACAGTATCGGCTTGACATTATATTTATTGCTTCACAAATTTCCTGTTGACATCTGTAGCCTATTTTTTTAACTTAACAATTTTCGTTTCATTCGACTCGTCATTTTAAGATGTAAGCCACTTTTTTTCTTACGCTGATGAACAGGAGATGTCATGTCCCTAAAAAGAATAACCAAAAGTCATATGTTTGCTTTTTATATGTTTATTTTTTGAATTTTGAAATGCCATTGAATTGTTTTCGAAGGATCGGCGAAATTATTATTATCATTATTATTATTATTATTTTTAAGTTATTATCAGAACGAACTCAGCATCATATCCAAAATATCAAGGAGTGTCTTGTTGGGGGCTGGGCATGGATTGACGAACAAATTTTTCATGTAGTTTCGTTCGGTTGGCTGGTAGCCGTCGGTGCTCTGCTGCGGGAGCGACTCAGCCTCTGTTGATGCTGGCTGTTGCTCAACTTTCTGAGTTTCCTCATCTTCCTTTTCCCCCACCGCATCTGTGTTAGTCATATTTTTGTCGTCGTTAATGGTCTGCTGCAAATTATCGGTGCAAATTATCGGACTCTTCGGTTCCGGCTTTTTTTCGTCCGTTTCAAATTTTTCGTGAGACGCAGGTACTCGAGGTACTCCAACCGGAGTCTCCTTGGGTTCAGAAATTATCTTTGGGTTGAGAATGACTTGCGGCAACGGGTATTCGATCTTTATCTCCAGATCAACACAAGATTTGCCCACCGGATAGAAATTTCGGTTATACAGTTTCACCCTATTGACTTGATATGCAAACAATTCGGACACGTAAATTACGCCGGAGCCGACCGTGATTGACGTCTTCAAACCCCATTTCGACAACTTTTTGAGTTTAATAGTTATCATCCACTTTTCCGGATTTTGAGTCTTGATGGTAAAGTTTTCCTTCCACTGCGGCTGGCTACCGCGGATGATTTTGGTTTTCATTTTTTTAGACTGGACGTGGATTTTGTCGTGCCATTCTTCGCCCCGCATTGAAACGTAATAGCTGTCCTTGGCTTCTGGAAGGTTTTCTCCTCTTAGTACTCTGATTTTGATATACTTAGGTCTCTGCTGGTTTCCCGGCTCGCAATCATATTTTTCGGGATTTGGGGGCAAAGCGTGTTGATCTTCAGGCTGATGACGGAATTGATTATCAGTGGTCTTGGATTGATCCTTTGATGGCTGTTCCTCAACTTGTTCACTTTTTTCCTCAGGTATAATCGTCTCTTCGGTGATTTCAAGTAATTTATTTTCACCCAGCACCTGCTGATCTTTGTTCGTCACATTTTCGATATCGTCAAAGATCTTGGCCAAAATCTCCGACAGACTCTTTGGCTGTTTCTCGTCCATTCCAAGTTGTTGGTTGGATGGCTTGGGCGTTGGACGTACTCCGACCGGAACGTCTTTGGGTTCAGAAACTGGCTCTTCTGGTGCTTCCAGTTCCTGATTGTCGGCCGGAATTTCGTCGGATAAACTCTCGATGGTGAGAATATTGTCCCCCGTTTGATTGTTGAGACTCTCCGGGTTGTTTTGAAGCGTTTCAACTTGTTCTATCGCTGCCGGGATCTCATTGGGTTTTTCGACTTTAGTGCCGACTTTCTCGCCATCAACCGATTTAGACTTCGGTTCAGGTTTCAGTTGGCGTTTGGGAAAATGACTAGCCATCATCTCGATCAAAAATTCTCCCCAGCCCAGGCAGCCAATAACAACAAATATCTTTGGGAGGCCAAGATGATGAATCGCAAAGAGAAGCGCGAGAACAATGTAAAACATTTGGGTATTCATTTTCTAGGCTTGAAGAATCAGAGAATAACAGCGAACAGATAGTCTCCCCCCTTTATACCTTCGGAACCGATTGTTGACGTGGCAGCTATTGGAAAGTCACTTTTTGTTAGGAATTTCATAATTTAGAATAGCCAAATTTTGTTATTTTTATTGAATTCTAATTTATTTTAATATTTCAAATAATGTTCAAAAAGAAATTTCATTGAATTCGATTATCTTATTTTTATTAATTCGATTTGAATGTAGATGATGGGCCAAGACTCGAGATTACGAGACATTTGCTGAACAGTTGCCAAACATTATTTCAAAAAATGGTTCATAGATGGTTCGATAAAAAAAATTATTAAAAGTCAGTTTGAAAATTATTGGAAAATCGTGACTCGCAGAAAAGTAAAAATAAGTAAGCATCTTAATCATAACTGTTTGGAAAAATGTATTGGACCCCGGATTTCGGGGCCAGTCCAGTGGTCAAGTGGTGTTTGTTTTTAGTGTAATTGTTTCTTGTCGATTTGAATCTACCGATATTTTATAGAGTTTGAATCGAACAATGGCTCAAAAGACTTTTACTGCCAACGCGTTTAACGATTCTTCGGGTGGAAATTCATTCGTCAAGACACTCATCCAACTTCCGCGTCAGGCTAATACTTTTTGGTACATTCGGTATATCAGATTCTCCGTCTATTGATTTTTTTCGCCTTCTTTATGTTCCGTTGTCTTTTGACCTCGGCCGGATTGGGAGTGTCGTCCGGCAGACCGTCGATCTTGATGTCCATTTCAAGCAAAGCTTCGCCTACTGGATTGCCAGACTCGTCGTTCACTGGCAACCAAATGAGGTGCGAGTGCTTCCGACTGATGATGTCCATCAAATCGGACACGGTCATTTTAATTTGGCCGACCGTGGACGTTTTCAAACCCAATTTCGACGTCTTTTTTACTTTGAGGGTCAGGAAACACTTTTCCGGATTACGAGTGTCTATGATGAACTTTTGATTTACCTCGTAAGCGCTGCCGAGGAACTTGTTGGATTTGGCTTTCTTGACCTGGTCGCAGATTTCGTTGCGCCATTCCTCGACCCGCATAGAAATGTAAAACTTGTCGGCTTCCGGAAAGTTGACTGGTCTCCGAATTATGATTTCGACATGTCTGCGGGCCTTGTCGACTTCCTCAGCTTCAGGTGGTGGACATTCTTTGTTGGACTCTGCTGGTATTGTTTCTTTGGGTTCTAGAGCCCTCTGGTTGTCTTCCTCGCAGTCAGGTAGCGGCTCTGTTGCTTCCGGTTTCTCATCCATTGCCCGATTCTGTTCAAGTTGAGATTTTTCGGGATTTGGGGGCAATGCGTGTGGGTCTCCAGGCTTAAGACGGAATTGATTATCAGTGGTCTTGGATTCAGACTTTGATGGCTGTTCCTTAACTTGTTCACTTTCCTCAGGTATAATCGTCTCTTTGGCGATTTCAAGTAGTTTAGTTTCACCCAGCACCGGATCTTCGATAGTCACATTTCCGGTGTCGTCAATAGTCTTCTGCCAATTCTCGGTCAGACTCTTCGGATCCGGCCTTTTCTCGTCCGTTTCAAATTGTTCGTTGGACGCAGGTACTTCAGCCAGAGTGTCCTTGGGTTTAGAAACGATCTCTGGGCTGGGTTCTTCCGGTTTCTCATCCATTGTCTGATCATTTAGAAGTTCAGGTTTTTCGGGAATAAGGGGCTGGACCTGTGGATCTTGAGGCTTATGACGTAATTGATTATCAGTGCTCTTATTGAATTGATTCTTTGATGGCTGTTCCTCAACTTGTTCACGTTTTTCCTCAGGTATAATCGTCTCTTCGGTGATTTCAGTTAGTTCAGTTTCACCCAGCACCTGCTGATCTTTGTTAGTCACAGTCACATTTTCGGTGTCGACAATGGTCTCGGTCAAACTCACCAGTTCCGGCTTTTTCTCGTCCGTTTCAAGTTGTTGGTTGGATGGACGTACTTCATCCGGAATGTATTTGGGTTCAGAAACTGGCTCTTCTGGTGTTTCATCCAGTTCCTGATTGTGGGCCGGAATTTCGTCTGATAAACTCTCGATGGCGAGAATAGCTTCCCGCGTTTGAAAGTTGAGACTCTCCGGTTTGTTTTGGAGCGTTTCAACTTGTTCTATCACTGCCGGGATCTCATTTGGTTTTTCGACTTTAATGCCGACTTCCTCGCCATCAACCGATTTAGACTCCGATTCGGGTTTCAGTTGGCGTTTGGGAAAATGACTGGCCATCATCTTCATCAAAAATTCTCCCCAGCCCAGGCAGCCAATAACAACAAATATCTTTGGGAGGCCAAGATGATGAATCGCAAAGAGAAGCGCGAGAACAATGTAAAACATTTGGGTAATCATTTTCTTGGCTTGAAGAATCAGAGAATAACAGCGAACAGATAGTCTTCCCTCTTTATACCTTCGGAACAAGTTAGTGACGCGGCAGCTATTGAAAAGTCACTTTTTGTTAGGCATTTTGTCATTTATAAAAGCCCAATGTTGTTATTTTTATTGAATTTCAACTTATTTGTATTTTTCGAAAAATGTTCAAAAAGAAATTTTGTTGAATTCGATTATCTTATTTTCGTTTCGTCGTTTTGGATGTAGATGATGGGCTAAGACTCGGGTTAGATTGTTAGATTGTAGACGTTGCGAAATCAAAGGTGCGAAATATAGTGTGGGCTGTGGGTTAGGTTAGGTCAGGCGATTAAATTCAATTCTTTAAATTTGAGTAGAAATTGTGATTTCATGTTTGGAAATGTGGAAGTCAGAACTAAAGAGACTGTGTAATAGATGGAAACTACTCAACCATACATTCTTCCTAGCGCTTCCTAGCTTTTTTACGATAAAGTAAAAAAATAAGTAATAGTCTGATTGATATCTTTAGTTGTGGTCCAATTTTTTTGTGTGTGCAACTTGCCCTTGTGCCTTGTGTCACGTTGGATTCCATTTTATCAGTGAAATGTGGCGGCGCTATAGGGCAGCAGCAGCAGCTCAGGGGTTGGGTTTTTTCGACGTGAGTGTAGTACGAGAGTCTAAATTACAACACCCAATGGGCCCAGGGAAAACTAGCCGGGCAGAAATGTGTTTGTGTCGTTTCTCTCGCTGTCCTCAAAAATATCCCCAACTCGATAAAAGTTCCAAAGTCCAAAGTCTCGATAGCCTCTCTCTACGGTGGTACCACTCGCCCGTCTGCTATACGGCCGCACGCACTTTGCTCGTGATGGTAACTCGATACGAAAAAACTACACACACACACACACCGCCCGCTAAAGAAATGGACTTTTTATTATATTTAAAACATTCAAAGTCTATATCCTGAATCAGTCTTAAGTGAATAATGTGACATTTCAATTAACTTTTTTTAGTAACAAATTTGAGCTCAAATTCTTACCCACAGATACCGTTGATGACGACCCAAAAAGAAATTTAGTTTAATTAAATTCCTTCAATGTTCAATGGCACACAAAAACAGTATATTGAAAATGATCAACCAGCGACTCGTCTGCTATTCAATTGTCACACAATAACGGCAGCTTAATTTTCAATATCGGCAGGTTCATTGGGTAATGCGTATTTTCTTATTTATTCACATCGTTTGATTATGTTTGACTTTTTTCTATTTAATAGGTGGGGTAAGCGCTACCGACGTAGGTGTTGCCGTTGTACGACAAAGTGTAAGTCTGGTAGGCGTAAGGTGTTCCATCGGCGCCGGAAAGTGGACACTTGGAGTTGGGCCTTGCCAGGAAACAGACGGTGGCCAAAGCCAATTCGATTTCGGGGCTGCCGGACACGGAGATGGAGCTGATGGACTTGTAAATACCGTCCCAGTTCATTGGCATTTCAATGACGGAGCTCTACAAATTTCAAACAAATCAGTGAAATGAAATTTTGGAATCGAGAAAATTGAGTTGGAAAACTGAGACTGACCACTCCGAGATCGAGTTTGACCATGTAGCCCAGGTAGTTCATCCTTCCGGCCAACTCGTCCTGGTAAAACTTGATCCAGCCGTGGTAGCCGGAAATGCTGTTGCCGTTCTTCTCACCCAGGAAGACGTGTTCCAGGCCGGAAGAGCCTTCGATTCCGCCTCCGCGGTTGTACTGGCCCAACCAGATAAGACGCAGGTACTCCTTGAAAACGGCAATATCCGCATCAGCCAAACCTAAATGGAAACAGTTATTAATAATTATTCATTCAATTCAACGTTTCAGATTCTATTTGATGGACTAACCTTTAGAGACGAGGAACTGGTGGGCCTGTTGGAAGACGCTGGTGGCCAGAATGGCATCGAGGAAGGCGTCGTTTTCAATCAGTTCCTCAGCTGTGATGTCCTCAGTTACTTTGCAGTTCTCGTCGTAGTTGTCGAAAAGTGCCAAAAGGGCGCTGGTGGTCGGGCCGGAGAAGGCATCAGCCGGAACACTCGAAAACAACCTACATTAATCGTACATAATTTTATAACATGATCTTTAATAATTAAGAGTGTAATAGGATCGACTAACGGCAAGGGGGCTTTGTCGGTGGTGCTTCCAGATGTTGTGGTGGATTGCATGTTCAAAACGATCCCCTGGACAGCGTTGACGTCATCAATGTGGAGCTGTTGGGAAAGAGCCTTAAGCTCGGCGTCAGTTACGGCTCCGCCACCTGTCACATTTCAGCAACAGTTTGAATTTTATTCATTACAAAATTAATTGAAATTTTTTTTTACCAGTCCCTCCGCAGAGATCGGGCTTGTCCGGGCAGCAATTGTTGAAGTCGGAGCATTCAGGAGTGCACTGGCACGGCCATTTGTTGTCGTATCCGGCTGTGCATCGTCCGTCGCAAGTGTTGCAAACGGCAATGAAATCGGCGCAGCAGTCGTTGTATGTCTGGCAGGACGGATTGCACTGGCAGGGCTTGGTCAAATCGGTTCCGCCAATTCCGCACCGACCGACGCAGGAATCGTCAGCTTTGCCACCACCCAAAACAACTGTAATATTTCCAAATTCCAAGTAATTCTTTCTAAATTCTAATGTTAACATTTGAACTATTCATTGATTTTGACTTACGTTGGCGGAAGCTGGGCTTAGCCTCAACAAGAGATCCGATCGTCACCACCAAGATGGTCAATGCCAACAACTTCATCATTGCTATTCTTCTGTCAAAGAAAATATAAGGTAAACATTATTGCTAACAGTTATTTCAATAATTTAAGACAAAAAAATTGTTTGGTTACATCAAGTGATCCAGGTTACTTGAAGTTGACAAGTCTCCTAGACCGGTCCATCGCCCCTGACACGGTTTTATAGGTACAGCGGACCTTTGGTGGTGGTGGTGGGTTGAGGGCGTGACTAACTGACGCTCCAATAACGACGAATAGATTGTCAAAGCTTCTCATCGTTCGATTGCCAAACAATTTAATCCAATTGTTTTTCTCCCTTCTTTTCTCCTCCTCCTCCTTTGACATCCTTTAGCTGCGTGATTGTGAGCCGTTTGATAGGAGAGCAATAAACCCAGTTGAAACAAACAATTTCAAACCACGGCCTTTGCTTATTCACAATCATCAGGTAGGTGCGTGTGTTTTGTTTGCAGTTAGACTAGAACCGAAAGCGGCCGTCACGCCGATGACGTGAATTCAACGAGGTCAACTTGTCGTTTTATAATCTTCTCGTTCAACGGTGTGTGTTGTTTGCAGGCTCATTGTAAACGAGATCCGAAGGGATGAGGCAATCAGGACTTTGGTTATCAATGGCGTGTAGATGGGTATATCTTGACGGTTATGAAGTCTCGTTGACACTATGTACACATGTTCCTTATTTCTTATTTTTATCGGCCGATTTTATTTATTGCATTTGATGGCGATCGATTTGGATTGTAATGTCATAAGTTATCAATATTCTGTAAAAAGAAAAAGCGGATTACCAAAACAGATTTTGTGTATTAGTTAGAGTTCTGGCCATAGTGGGGTGGAAAAATACATATTTGTGGCAGTTCTTGGTGCCGTTGAGATAGCAATGATTTAGTGAGGAGAAAACAATTAAAGGAAGATTTGTTTAAGCCTTTTTTTTTATTGTTAGCTGCTTATTTCACGCAGGGATTATTTCATTGTTTTTGGTTTTAACCTTTTTTTTCTAACGCTAGATGGCTATGGCCTTTGATCATTGTCAGAAGCTTCAGTTTCAGTTATTTTTACTTTACATCCATATATAATAAAACAGCAAGCTTTTGGGGGAGGAGCCTGTGTCTGTCACGGATAATGTCACGGATAATGTCACGAACATTTTGGGGGAGGAGCTTATTCATGCCCAGACATGCCCAAACATGCAAATCACCACCAGATGTCTATAGCGTCGCCGTGATGACGCAATATTTGATGTCCCAACCATGACGCAACAACCAGCATCACCACCAGATGTCTATAGCATCGTAGTGATGATGAAATCTTCAAGTAAGGTACTGACTGGGCAGATTTCCCACGATAAAATCTTTAACGGGCAAATGATTAATCTACAGAAATGAGAATAGCAAAAGAGTTCGAATTTACGCTAGACCAAAGTTCCCCGGATTTGAACGGGGCTCAGGTTACTCGTATCTGTATAAAACATTATCGGCAATTCGGCGGTTGCTGTGTGACAGTGTGATTTTTAATGGTAACTGGCAGTGACTGAATCAACTACAAAGCTCATTTGTTGGATGTTTGAAAATAAGAGCCTTTGATCATTTTCCGCCCAGTTTAATTACGTTCACTTTGCACATCTCTGAAAAAATTTCTCGCTGCTAGTTCAAGGAAATTTTGGGTGATGGTGTCAGTTTCTGTTTCAGAAACAAAGCTCACTTGTTAGATTTTTAATAATGTGTTTTTTTTCTACTTCCGGTTTTCTCATTTCAGTCAGTAGTTCAGTAACTATTCATTCAACGCACTAAATAATCACATATTCATGATCCTCGTCAAATTTGTGGTAAAGTTCATGTTTTGTTTTGTTACTGTCATCATCTCTTTGCTGATTCCATCTTCTGGATATAGCCTAGATCAGTATTACCATATGTAAGTATCCTGCAGTGTGTTGATCATATTCATAGTATTTGTTGGGCTATATATGCACCTCCGTACCACAATGCATTCCCTAGACCACCATCATTACTCATAACATAAATGTCTCTATTTCCTTTAATATTTTTAGATCAGCGTTTTCCTCAAATGTGAATAAGAATGAGAAGCTTCTATCAAGGCATATATTGGTGAGCTGAAGTCTTGAGTCCAAAGGTAGTTAACAACTTTTTGCGTGTAAAATTAGACATATTTTAACTTACTTCATTGTAAATTCCTCGTCAGATTCAACTTTTTGCTCTCATCTATTTTGTGGAAAAAAGAAATTATGCTGCCACTGGAGGTTTCGGTGGTCATCATTTGATAGAGCTCAAGTGAGTCTAAGCCGGAAGCCTACTATGACTAAGATTAATTGATTTGAGGTATAACTTGCTTTTCCTATAATCCTAGAGTGATATTTATACAAATTTCCATTCTGATCTTATTAGGTCAATTCCTGGTCGCTGTTCCATGGTTCTGATCGATTGGTGAAACTGCCGTGAGATTGCTGAATTTCAAGACTTCCAAGTTCAAAATTCAAATTATGTGAAAGAAGTTAAAGTTACAACAAGTGCATATCTGGGCTCCCTTCTTTTCTGTGGCCCCGTTTCCCTAACTATAACCACTAACCAACGCCCGCCGGTGGTCACTCGCCCGCTGTGAAACAAGGAGGAGGGGAGGGCTCTGGTCGAACGGGGACTTGGAAGGCGCATGATCCGATGAAAACTTTTGGAGGGTCATGTGTCTAACCCGGAAGCCTAGTATGACTACATCTCCCCGGAAAAACTTGCCTCGTACTTCTCTCTTCTTCTCGGTCCAGATACTTATCTCTGGGGGCCGTAGACATGTCCTATAACAGCATGTGCGAGTTAAACAAAGCAACCCACTACCCAATGAAACAAATAGCCATGGTTTATTATTTGCGCAAATCTCCGTCAGTCAAGTTACAAATTTTTCTAATTCACCAACTCGCGTAGAATTTTGCATCTAGTCTATTAGTGCAAATCGCGCGATTCCATGTGTTTGATAGTTAAGAAAATGGTTGTTTAAAAAACAAACAATGGGGTGTTCTGAGTAGCCAAAAAAACTCAATTGTTTGTTTTTTAAACAACTATCTTCTACCAAACACATAAGATCGCTATTTGCACCAGTAGACTAGATGCAAAATTCGACAGAAGTTGATGAGTTTGAAAAACTTGTAACTTGACTGACGCAGATTCCCGCAAAATTAAACCATCGCTTTTTGCTTCATTGCCGCAGCGGTGGTGGCGGTTGTGTTTAGCTCGTACAGAAGAAAAACGTTTTAGACCGGACGGTCTGCTTGTTAAATTTTTTGTACAATTTAAAAATAAAATGAAAAATTGATTGAATGAAAACTTATTTATTTTTATTTATTACAAATATTACATGGTTAAGGTTTAATATTGGTTTAGAGGGTTAAGGATATAAATTTAAGATTTAGTAGGTGTATGTTTGTGGGGTTTGAAGGAATGGAGGGTATATGTTTGTGGGGTTTGGAGATTATTAATTGGTAGGGGTACGTTTGTAGGGTTATAGATTAACTGAATTTTTATAAAAACTTAAAATATCCTCCCTCCCCCCTCCAACATCCTCCACTTTCCTTTCCCAATCCTGGAAACACGTTTATTATTTGTTGACATAAACATCCCACATTTGTTTTTGTTGCTTCTGAACTTATAAACGGTAAACTGCAATAGTCACGATGACAATTTAACAAAATATGATGCAACTTCGGCAACACAGCATCAGCAATTCAGCACCAAGGAACGGCCAATTGAGCTTGATGTCGAAAGATCTTTCACCAGTATAGGCTGCAACAACGTGCCACATCGGACAGCAACTACACCAATATAGACGCTAAACCTAATAACCAAAATGAAATGAATTAAATAATCTTCAGCATCAATGGAAATGCTGTCAATTAAAAGGCGAATAAATGTCACTTTATGTTATTTACCAGAGTTAAAGCCCTCAGCTGGCTGCATCAAATCCATGTGAAAGTTGGGCAGCAACAAAGAAGCTCAAACTCCACCAGGGTGTTAATCCTATTTAAAAAAAACAAAAAAAAACAACTCAATTGCTATCAAGCAACAATTTCTCAAATGAAAAAACATTTTGATTGAAGTTAAGTTAAGCAAAGTTAAGTTAAGGCAAGCTTTTCAAAGGTTAAATTTCCACAACTGAAATAAATTGAAGAGAACTTAATCTGTAGTCTCAGTTAGAAAGTTGAACATTATATTACCCGAATTGTTCTGAATTGTATCCGACAAACGTGAAGCTGGTACAGGAAAAAGAGACGACATTTTGGCAAAATGTTCAGCTACTAAGGCCACATGATCAGATGAAATTGTCATGTAGAAATTATAGGCTGTTACCAGATAAATACCTAAATTCACACACAAATAATTAACACAGTCAAACCCAAGAATCTTAAGAGCAATTACCATTATTACGAATAGAAATGTCAAGAAAGAAAAGTACGCCGTATTAAGTATCCAATCCAACGATACGTTTTCAACATGTGGTTTCCAATCAGTGTTTTAAGAAATGGCAGAATTTCGTCTTGAGTAACGAAGACACTCACGCCATCTAGCAGACATAATTTTAGCCACCTAGTGATATCCAACATATTCCTTAGGCACCCGGAAGATTGGACGGAACGGAAAACTTCTGGTTTAACTTCCAACTCAACGCATTTAATTTTTGAATAAACTTAATAAGATAGTCACCTAAATGGACTTCAATTAGTGCAGATGTTACTTATGTTCACAGCAAAGGTAAACGAGAATTCCATGCAACCTGCACTATAGGATCCAACTCCAAGTGATAGGTTGACGTGGCTTAAGACCTAAAGCGAAGTTCCATATTTTAAAGGTGCCTGCAATCAAACATAACAACATTTTAATCAGTTTAATCCATATAAGAAAATATATAAAATAAAGAAGTATAATAAATAAAAAAAAATATCCAATATAAGAAATACCTGAATCAGGATATCTAGGATAAATTTGAGTGACAGGAGGTTGACGGTGAATCCTTTCTTTGAAGGGGGCTGGTAATGGTTGCCGTGTGAGATTTGGAATTGCTTTTCATTAATCTAAGAGAAACTTAGAGAATAATAATAATAATCAGTAATAGAAAACACATTTTTAATTCAAAATACTTACACGATACATGTTGACTCATGAACAGTGTCGACGAAATTCACGCAGTGTGAAGCCTTGACGACGGTTGAGTTGGGATTCCTAAGGCGGTACGACGACACTGTTATACACACACACAAAAAAAATACGTCGTTTTCTTCAAAGTAGTAAAGTTTCAAATGCTAATGGACATGTGCGAGCTGACCCAAAAGAGGAACGGCTGGCCGCGCCATTTCTTCTGACATTTCATTTCGTCAAACATGCGACTTCTTCGAAAAAGGCGGCCAATTTCGGTCCCTGGTGATCCGTCGTGTTGAAAACGCGCACTTTCTTGTCGTTGGTCAAATAAAATACTGCAGGGCCACATCACAACTGGCCGTTGCAGAGGAGAAGTTCACATTTTCAGATTCACTTCGGCAGCCTATGAACAAAAAATTTTACTTCCCTCAATCAACACTATTTCAGCACAAACATTCTGTTGCAAAAATATAAAGCTATTGTTCTCCCAAAATAAGGACCTGAATATCAATAATCACCTCAACGTCGTGTCACTGATTATTAAGTGATAAAGCGGGTCCTGATATCCATGAACTGAGATGAAGCTGATTCCTGTTCTACAACCGTAAAGGCCTAATATGTTTCCAACGATTTTACCCAATCACACGGACTTGGATCATTCTAAATACCGCTGGAAGGATCGTCATAGTTTTGCTCATGCAACAGAAGAGTACCTCCAAGAGATTTGTTCCGATAACACCTGCGGAAAACTTTGTATACAGAAAGTCTTGAAAATGTTTGAAACTTGCTATTTTTCACTAACTTTTGAATATGGGCCACTGCCAATGGAGGCTGTTCACTTAGTTTCCATTGCCTTGCAAAAAACAGTTTCCAATTCACTCATAAATTTGTGCTCTTTCTTTGTCAATGACGAAAAATTATACCTGAATGAATTGAAGGGTTAATTTTCTACCATCTGACTGAGGCTGATCCTTGTAGGACCCAGCTTACAGTGAATACACAAGCCAATAGGCTCCGCCGGGCATTACATCCTTGCTGACTACTGAGCGAATTCTCCCCACACAATGACACAAATAAAAGTGTATCTTGAGCTGCCGAATCTAGCAGCAAATCACCACCATCTGGAAGCAATAAAATAACTGTAGTTATTGAGAGTAGGAATAAGATTAAGATTAACACCTTTAATGGTGGGCCTAAAGGCTAGGGGTGGGCCAGGGCACAAATCCCATTTGATCTCCTCCTGCCGCTACAGCAACAATATTGTCTCTGCATTTCACTGTATTTCCAATATGACACACTTTACCCAATAGCATAGCAACTTTTAAACAATTAATTCCAAAAGAAGTTTTGTCTACAGACCCACTAACAATTTTCTTGAATCCATTGCATACTTGGTCCTGGTGTTCACAAAGAGTACACACAAATCCTTCCACGATTCCCAGTAAACTGGAAGTTTAAATCTAGAACTTGAGAGACGTCTTCGTCGAAAGAACAACCGCTTGTGGTCATACCATAATCAGCGTATGCACGAGTGGAAGTAAAAAGGGCCAAATCATTGATTTCCACAATCAAGAGCGTGACGAGTTTGATTAGTCGATTACACATGAGAACTTGAGAAGGGCAACCACGTTGTTCGAAAGGAGAAGAGAAAAGGCCGCCATATTGTAAGGGGGTGGGGTTTGGTTTCGTTGCCATGACAACGCGGGAGCAGCGGCGAAATTCTGAACCACGGCGGCGCGCTTTTTGAATCGCACTGAACTGAATCTAGCCAAATGGGAAATCAAATCAAGATAATTCTCATCACTGAAACATGTGACACGTCAAATTGAGTAAAGTCTATTATCCCTTACTCATTGACTTGACAAATGATTTTCAGCACATCAAGAGGAACTGAGACAACCCAAACCGCCTTAACTAACACTTCTTACACACTTGTAGTAGTCCAGCCAAACAACGTGTATATATTATTATATTTCTGAACGAGCACATTTAGGAGGGGAGAGAAAGAACACACGGGACTAGTCTGATCCAACAACCGTTAAAGTGAGTCATAAACTGAATGACGTATACGACTAAATGAAAATAAGAAAACAGCAACAAGTTCAAAAAGGGATGGAGAGACGGGCCACATGTCGTTCCAACCCAAATCTAGTAGGGAATTTGATTCTGGTAGTATTGAATCATGTCGTAGGTTCGGGTGCGGATGTTGCGGAACGACGAGCGGACAATGTTGATCATGTGGTTGGCCGCCTCGCGGTCAGAGGCCATGGGCACGAAACGGGCCTGCAGCAACTTGATGGTCTGGCCCCGGAAGCAGGGCAGTCGGGTGTCCAGCATCAACGAAACGAGAGACACGATAGCCTCGCGGTACGGCCGGACGGCCAAATAAGCCCGCACGCACAGTTCCATGAAATAGCGGAACGGTGGGGCTTCCATCTTGCCGCCCATAATCATCACCATCTCCTCCGTCAATTTAATGTCCGGCTCGAATCCCAAATTGCCGCCGGGCGAACTTTCAAACATGAATCCGAAATCGATGTGGATGATGTGGCCGTCGCCGTCGATCATAATGTTGCCGTTGTGTCGATCCTTGATCTGCAGGAGGAAGCCGACCAGCGAGTAGGCGGCCATGGAGCGGATGAAATTGCGTCTGGCCGTCTGGAACTCTTGCGTCATCTCGTCGCCGTACTTGTTGATGAAATAGTCGTTGAGGTTGACGTCCGTCTGGCGGCCGAGTTGGTCGCGCGACTTGGCATTGGGCACGCACTCGATGACTCCGCAGCCGGGCGAGGTGGCCACTACTCGGTAAGGAAAGAGAAACAAGTCCAAATCCACTTGCTGGAAAATGTTTTTAAACAGCGAAATGACCTGGGCAAACGTCAAATTATTTAGTAAATCGCAATTAGCTGGACAACATTTAATTTGGAGCAAACCTGGAGGGCCAGCATGTCTTGGCGGACGTCATCGCCCACTTTAAAAATGGCCGCTTGCCAGACCAAATTGCTGTTGTCTTGTTCCTGTTGGCCGGCCGATTTCTGATCGCCTTCGCTGGTGAGACCGCGGTGTTCCAGTTCCAGTAATCCGCAGCGGAGGACCCTGAAGCGGGCCAAATACGGGGCCTTGGCCGCGCTCTGCATGGGCGTCCCGCTGTTGTAGTCAATGTCCATGACCAGCGCCTCGGGATTGGACGGCAAGTAGCAGCCGGGCTGGACGGCGATCTTGGACAATTGTTCCAGGCAGGCTTTCTTGCGCTCGGCACCTTTGGGGAACGGGCGGATGTCGCCCGAGACGGCCGTGATCTTGCCGAAAAAGTCGAATTCGCGCTCGTAGAATTTTTTGGCCGGCCCGGAGAGCCCAGTGACGATGGATTCGATGAGACTTTCCAGGGTGTCGTAGAGGTCGTCGTCTTTGGTGTGACCCTCCTCGTCCGTGAACTTGTTGGTCTGCATGTTCCAGATGAGCTGGTGGGCGGCCAGCTGCGATTTTTGGGCCAGCACCTTGATGAACTCGACGACGTAGCCCATGTTGTCGTAGCGAACGGCCTGGACCAGTTGCGGCACGTAAAAGAGGACCGCGTCCGGCGGATACGAGTTGAGACATCGAACGGCTGCGGATAAGACGAATAAGAATTTATTGAAATGCGGATGAAGAAATGAAAGGCTGGACCTTACCCAATTGAGCCGTGATGGGGTGAGGCGGATACTGGCGGGAAAAAAAGGCCAGGGCTTTCACCGGATGGACCCTGGACCAGTAAAGGGCGTGGGTCAGCTCGGGCGATTCGTTGATGATGCTGTCCGGCGTCACGAGGTAGTCGAGGGCCTCGGGTATGTGGGCGACGCAGCTGGGCGTCAGCTGGACCAGCCGCTGGATTTCGCGTTCCACTCCGGCGGCGGATCGGAGTCGGGCGGCCATCCGGACGGCCAGCACGGGGCTAATGTCCCAAGCCAGTCGGACATTGTCCCTCCAAACTCGTTCCGTGATCTGCTGGGCCCGCCACGAATTGACCACGTCCTCGCCGGGCAACTGCAATTCCGGAAGGGAGAGCGGATTCAACCAGGTGGAGAAGAATTCCACCTCAGCGGCCAGCAGAGAGAGGATCAAATTGCGTTTCTTGATGTAATCCTTGACGAAATTGTCCGGATTGTTGGCCCGTTTCATCCGGTTGACGCGCCGTGACAGGGAGCTCATGGCCGTCGCGTTGTTGAGCGGCACCGTGTTTGCCCAGCCGGCGCCGGCCAGAGCCGAGCCCGTTCCCCGGGTCAAATCCGTCGACGAGGCGCTGGATCGGACGTCGTAATTGTTACGGGAAGAGGCCGGTGGTTGCAAAGTGCTGCTGTTGCCGCTTCCGCCGACACCGGCCCGGTCGCCGGCCAACGACCCTCCACCACCGCCACCTGCCGTCAGTTGATAGTTGGACGAGAAAGTCGACATGGTGTCGTCGTTCTAGAAGAAAAAAAAAAAATTAAAATTCCGGCCGGAATTCCGGAAGAAAAATAAATTGAATTTACCTGGTCCGTCCCGACGAGACTTTGTTTGAGATACTTTTTGTCCGAGTGCATCGTGTGCCAAAAGCGGATCATGGCCAGAGCGTCTTCTCTGAGTTCCGGCATCCGCTTCTTGTTGGGGCACTGCGGCCGGCAGCAGAAATAGTCCAGGCAAGTCTGGTAGACCCGCTCGCGCAGGAGGTTCTTGGACAGCGATCGGGCCAGCATGTCGCCCTGCAGCAGAGACAGGGCGCACTGCAGCAAACGGTAGCGAGTTCCGGCAGCCGCCGGATGTCGACTCATCCGCGGCTTGCGGCTGCCCACGTCGAACGGCAGAGTCACGTCAAACATTTGGGCAAACAACTCGACCTAAAAATAAATAAAACGCATCCGTCAGTTTCAATTCCGGCACACAATTCCATCCGGATGGAAGCAAAAAATAAAATTTGCACCTGATCCTGACTGCAATGTTTGGCTATTTCAATCCGCTCAATGAGGAAGCGGATCCAGAGGTCGTGCGGCTCGACCAGCGGAGCTGCCGGAAGCAATTCAGCGCCTTCGTGAACGGCCAGCGGATTGACGACGGCATCCTCGTCCTCGACGGCAAACAATCCCATCCGCTTCTCAAAGGCGTACTGCCAAGCGGCCGACATTTCCTGCAGGAAGCAAAATTCCAGGTCCGGCCGGGCGGATATGATCCATTGCCAACACTCGACGGCGGCACTGACAGCCCCGCTGGTGAACAGCTCCAAATGCGACCAGGCGATCGAGTGGAGTAGATTCCGGCAGACGCCGTCGATGCGGATAACAAGGGCGGCGATGCACCTGGAAATTAATTTTTAAAAATGACAAATTCCGGCGGATGAGAGATGACAACGTACCACAGTGCCCGGCAGTGGGCCTTTTCGTCCTTGTCCAGGCACGACTGGCGCATGTCTTCCATCAACTGGGCCGACAATTTCTCCTGGACTTTATCTTTGGTGACGGCCGTGTCCGACTGGAGGCAGCTGAACATTCCGGCCACTTGACCCGAGTAGCGGTTGCGCTTGCCCAGGACGGCGATGAATCGCGGCGAGTCGCATTTGACGCACGACGGCAGCTTGTCCAGGGTCTGTTTGGCCAGCGGCGAGCACTGGCAGTTGAGCGAGGCGAACGTGTGGAGCGACTCGGTGATGAGCAGAGCCATTCCGGCGTGGTGGCGCGGAACACCCGAGCTCGATCCGCCCTGGCGCCGGTGCGAATACTCCTGGAGACGGGCCCGGGTCGATTCCGGGGCCCATTTGATGGCCTCGGCCAGGATGGCGTGGCATCGATCCGAGAAATCCTTGACGATCCCCTCACGGGCCTCCTGCGTGTCCATCAGGACGATCGAATGCGGCGAATTGGGAACGGCCAGTCGACTGGGACCTTGGTGAGGATCCAGGTGGAGTGAGCCGGACAGGACCTCGAGAATGTCCAGCATGGCGAAGAGAACGTTCTGATTCCAGAGGAGGTGCGGGAACCGGTCGACCAGCGACGAGAGGCATCGATCGGCCACTTTGCGGATCTGCCGCTGGACGTGATTGAATAGGACCAGGAGGTACTGGGCGTGTCGCTCCAGTTCAACTTCCCTCCGCCCGTCCTTGGGCTTGGACGAGAGGACGTCGAGAAAAATGGCAAAGACGCGCTCGCCAACGCTCAGCAGACACTGCCACATTCCGGATTTGTCCTTCTGGATGACGGGATCCTGGAGGTACTCGAAAATGGCGTCGAAACTCGTGTCGGCCGCGTGCTGGACCCGCAGTGTCTCCAGGCTGTAGACGGAGAAGAGGTAGCACGACTGGGCGAACGAAAGATTCTTGACCAGCGGCACCACCTCGGCCGGATTGTCCAGCAGGTGAAGGATCTGCGTCTTGAGGTCCGTCAGCTCGTTGACCGAGATGCTCTCGTTGCGCAAAGCGGATGTGTACTGAAGCTCGCGCAGCTCCGAGCGCAGCGACGTCTGCGAGACCAGCAGCGGAGACTTGACGGCGATTTCCACCACGCCGCGGTACCACTCGGCCGGCCACAGGCCAGACTCTTGCAGCGTGAAGCCCATCACGACGCAGTAGAGCCAGAAATCACGAAAGAGTTTGTGCAGGCGTGGCTTGATGGGGCCGGCGCCGGCCATGGTCGGCATCCGCCGGATGACGGCCGCGATGATGGGAATCAGCACCCCTAAATTGCCGGCACTGCTCGAAGCTGGGCAGAATCATAAATTTAGTTAAATGAGCGAAATTGAAATAATTTGCGATGGATCACCTTTCATGAGGGAAGCGGACCGTTCCGACGCTCGTTTGCCTTCTAGGCCCAGCTGGACAAAGAGTTCCAGCAGGCGGACTAGTAACTCGTTGGTTTCATTATCTCCTTGGATGCCGTTGGCCACATTGGCCAGCGCGTTCAAAACGGCCTGCGAAACGTGCCGGTATTGATTTTTAGTCTTGTCCGGCATGTCACCACCACCACCCTGGGTCTGAGGCTGGCCCTGGGCCTGGGCCGACGACGACGACGAGTAAACGGTGCTGCAATCTTCGACCGTGATGGACGTAAACATCCGCATAATCTCGTCGCAAATGTGAACTTCGCTCTTGGCCAGCACCATGCAGCCCAGCTGGTCGACAATCAGGACGTCCAGTGGCGACGGCGGGTGACAGAAACGCACCTGGAAAAACTGGAGAATCGACTCGGCCGTCCTGGACGTCTCCTTGAGGGTGACGGCCACGTGACCCAAAGTGATGACCGTGTTGTTGGCGATCAGGGCGCTCTCGTTGTCGGAATTCTCGGCCATAAACAGGCGGTTAGAGACGCTGGCCAGGAACGCCTGGACGCAGTTAGGGTCCACCTGCATGCCGGCCTTCAAGGCCAGGCACAGATTATCGATGCTGGCCTCTCTGAGTCGCTCAAAAGCCGCCCGGGCCGAAAGGGCCAGTGGGTCTTCCAGATTTGGATTTTGGTGGTTCTGCGACTGGTGGTGGAGTCGCAGGAGGATCGGCGACGGACTGACGAGAAAGTCCCGCAAACAAGCGATGACGTTGGAGGCCAAGTGAGTGAACTTGACGGCCAACTGGCCCAGGGCTTTGAGGCAGACCAACAGCAACGGCAAATGGGCCATGATGAGGTGGTTGTTGTCCTTGGAGTGGATCTTGTCCGCCAATCGATTGAGGACGCTCTCGGCCGTCACTTCTTCCATGGCCGCCCACACCAGCAAATCGACACACGAGGCGTTGGCCTGAACCGTCAGTCGATACCTGGGCAAGAAAATCAATGAAATCTCTAATTAGAATCAAATTTAAAATTCAATTTTTACCTGGTGGCGCTAGTGAGAGAACTGCTGGTCGTTTTGGATTCCATCAGCAAATGCTTGTGCTGGTCGAAATGTCGACTCTGCAGCTCCGTCTGTCCCGAAGTGAAAAGGGACCGCACCAATTCTTGAATGTCCGTCATGAAGCTGAGCGGCAGCTGGCCGTGGCCGCTCAGGATCTGCTTGAGGACCGTCACCAGGACCAAGTTGAGGGTTTCGCTGAACGACTTGTACGGGTACTTGCTGGCCGTTTGCGACGAGAACGTTTCGCCGGCCAGGCCGTCCAGGTACTTGAGCACCGACTTCTCCAACAGACTCAACTGGGCCACCCTGAGAATGGCCTCCAGATGGGACACGGTAAATTGGATCGAGTGGCCATGACTGGGCACTTCGAAGCTGGACCCAAAGGCTCGAAAGTAGACGGCCGAGGAGTCGTCTTCTTCTTTCCCATTGGCTTTCGAGTGGAACGGGTCGATGTTGGCGAAGATGGTGGTCGACAGAGACTGCGGGATGATGGACCGGAAGTTGGAGAAACTGCGATTCTTCGTCGACGAAGGTTCGGTACGAACCAGAACGGGCGGAGTCGCTTTGGGGAACAGCTTCAGGAAAAAAAGTGGGGCAGAGAAACGGCCCATGGCCCTGGCGTGCCCAAACAGCAAGGGCACAATACGTTTGCACAAAACGACATTGGGCGGATTCTCAGAGTCCTGCCTCTTGCTGAGAATCAGCTGCGAGATTTCAATCAGGAAGGTGACCTGGAAATCCAGGATCTCTGCCCTGGCCTCTTCGTCCAGCACTGCCACGTCGCACAGCAGTGTGGTCATGGAGAAAGCAAAGCATTCCGACGTGGGCAGGCAACGGTTTTGAAACAGCAACTGGCTGTCTGTCCATCTGGCGAGGGGAAGGTTTCTGATCAAATCGAAAAAGTAGGGCAGTATTTTGTTCTTGTGGGGGAATGGACTGTTGGGGAAGTTGAGACGGGACTCCAAGTAATAAATTCCAAGGGCAATAACTGCCGATTGACCACGGTGGTCCAACTTGTATTCCCCCCTAGCACCTCTGGCAGGGCAAAGGTTGAAAAGATTCGACACCTAGAGACAGAAAGTAGGGCACTGTAAGTTTTGAGACTGGTTTTTCTCAAGTCAAAATGCATTTCTAGTACCTTTTCCCATGGCGTATTTTCAATGTGAGCTAGCGACCGTGCAAGATGCTGCACCGTTTTGCTGAAGAAATCGCTCGTCTCAATCATTTTCCATGAAAAACACTGATCAGCAATATGTCCAACCGAATTTCATATCTGTCAAAACACTTATCAGACTTCTCTTACGGCTACTGGGGGCTGGGAGCTTTCAGTCGATAGCAGACAACGTTTAGTCGGCAACGCTGCATTTGAATTATGAATTTGTTTGTAAAAAATAAATAAATAAAATAAACTTGAATTTTGAAATTATTTCTAACTTATTTTATTTAAAACTTAATCTCGGTGCATGTTTCATCCCACATTAATTATTGCTTTGTCAATCAACAGTACATTTGCACATTACAATGCAGAGATTTGACAGTGAATTCATGTCCGGAAAGGCGGAAATCCGGAACTCGGCGTTCTTAGAATTGACTCTGTGATTAATATATTATTAGTTAAAATGCACTTCCTTAAATTTGCACAGCACGGCGCACTTCCTGATGGCTGACGTCAAGCTTTTTTCCTAATCACAATCAAGATAAAAAAAAAAGTAAGCTGATGGGATTGAAGTTGTCAAGGAAATTAAGGGTTTCGTCGCGGTGAAGTGACTTTTGGCCGATGGACTATGACTAAACATAAATTTTGTTCATGCTTTTATCTCATCACTATCTCGCAACTCTCGTGTGTGTGAGTCATCGCTCATCGAGTCATCGGCTCATTTTCTCTTTTTTGATAAAGGCCGTGGTGGCAGTTGTAGTAGGCGGTACCACTAGGCCAACTTCAACAAAATCGGCATTAGTGACTGGCGTGACAGCTCGGAGAAAACATCGACTCGGATCGGGATTGACCGCAATTGTGTCCTCACACATTTCCCTGCATATATTTATTCTAGTAGTCACGCCCGAAAAATACATTTGTACGGGATAAATCATGCTCAACTTTATTTGGCAATGGATCCTGTACCTGAACGAGCCCATACACGTCGCCAATATTCAACGCTATTTCGGGCTGGAGAGAAAAGATTCGCTCATTAAGGATTCAACTCAGCAACCTCCTTCCTCAAACGGTCATTCCACGCCCAATCCAGTAAGCCTAATACTCATTGATCATTTATTCGAAACCCATTGAAATGTTTTCTGTTACGATGATCACAGGAAAAAGAACTTGCCACATCCAGCAGCGATGGAGAGTCATCGGATTCAGAATTAACACCTCAAAACTATGTGATTCACAACTACTACTGGTACTGGCTCTTCAAGTTCGGGACAACCCTGGGAGAAGAGATCTTCTACGCTTCAGTGTTTCCCTTCTGGTTTTGGAATATTGATGGTGCCGTAGGGAGACGAATCATCAATGTCTGGTCGCTCTCCATGTTTATTGGTATTTGGTGAACATTCATATCCCAAAGGAACTTGTTGTATACTAACCTGTTGGTTTATTTTGAAAAAGGACAATCATTGAAGGACATCATCTGTTGGCCCAGACCTCAATGCCCTCCAGTCATCAGAATGGAGAATAAATGGGCCCTGGAATACGGCATGCCTTCAACTCACGCCATGGTCTCTGTGACGGTGCCTTTTTCTGTCATCCTCCTTACAGCCAATCGATACGAATATCCAGTGTATATTGGCGTTGCTATTGCGTTCACCTGGTGTATCCTGGTCTCAACCAGCCGACTGTACCTGGGAATGCATTCCGTGGCCGTAAGTTGCTATCCTTAATGAGCTTCTTTTTGTTGTACAATTTTAACTGGACTTCTTTATACACAGGACATTCTGGGTGGATTAGCCCTGGCCTCTTTACTTTTGCCCGTCCTGCTGCCTTTGGTCGACACTCTCGACGCCTTCCTGTTGACACATCCGGCTGCTCCTGGACTACTAGTCACAACGACCATAACCCTAATGTTGGTGTACCCCGGATCGAAATTCTCCTCTGCCAAAGAGGACACGGCCGTTATTTTAGGATCGTCGATGGGACTCCAGCTGGGCGGCTGGATCTCTTTCCAGATGGGCTGGATCCGTGGGCCGCCCATCAAACCGCCTTATTCCATCATCTGGCCGTCGTACGAGATGCTGGGCCTGTCTCTGCTGCGCACCATCATCGGACTGATTACTGTGGTTGCCACGCGGGCCATCGCCAAGTCCGTCTCCTACGCAGCCATGAAAGGAGTGGTCTCCACCCTGCGGAGTAAAGACAAGCTGGCCAAAGAAGACGCCCGCGATGTGGAGCTTTTCGTCAAACTGGGCGTCAAGTTGATGACTTACGCCGCCATCGGCATCGACGTCGTCTGTCTGGCCCCGGCCGCTTTCCGCTTTCTCAACATCGAACGGCCGACATTCCACACGGAAATCTAAAAATCCGTCTGACGTCAATCAGACATTAATCGTTCAGTATTTTGAAAAACCTTTGCCTTTGCAAGTAAAAACCCGATACCAAAAGTGCACACACGTTAACGAGTGCCTTCGTTCAAAAAATGTACATAATAATAGTCGTCGTCGTTAATTTTGTGTCTTTTGTAATTAGAAAATGTCCTACCCCCGTCTGTGCGTCCAATCTGTGGGAATTTAATTCGTTTCATTCCATTACGATTTCCTCGTTTTGTTTCTTGTTGAAACTCTGCACAAATGTTAACTCGTCTTATCTCGATTGAACTTAACAAAATATTACACATTCCCAATGTAGAACTGGGTTTCCCCCCTCTCGGCCCTATCTTCTATTTGAAAATGTGGTAACATCCTTGGACTAATCTTTTTCATAATCGCCAGATTGTGTGGAGGCCACGACGTGGGCGCGTGTCATGCGACGCCACTGGCAACGTGACGCCAATGCTGATAGGACAAAACAGGATTTCGTCATCAGAACTTTATTCAAAAGGTCAAAATTCATCCTGGACTGGAATTAATTTGGGGAAAATTGGTGATTACAAGGATCGGACGACTTCAATGTCCCATTGGTTCTTGAGTCCGACCCAGACTTCGTTCTCTGGACCGCGCCAGGTGAAGACGCGGTGGCGGGTTTCGTCCAGGGCCAACTGGTCGGGAGCCACGTAGAGGTACTCGCGTCGCTTGGGGCTGAAAAGGGCGTAGCGGTTGGGGAATTGCTCCGTGTTGACGCGGTAAGTGTCCAGGAGCCAATCGGCCGCTCCGTCGGCCCAGGTGTGGACGTCCTCGGGTTTGCTGTACTGGCGCCAGGTGAAGACGCGACGTCGATCCTTGTCGTAGGAGAACTCGTCAGTCGACGGGTACAGGTACTCGTGCGGGAACCGCAAACTGGTGAAACGAACCCGGAAGACGCCGGCCTTCCACAGTCCGGTCAGTCGCCATTCGGCCCACAATCCCAGCGGCTCGTCCTTGTTGCGCCACGTAAAGACTCGGCGTCGTTTGGCGTCCTGGGAGAACTCGTCCCGCCCAGGGTAAAGGTACTCGCCAGTGCGGGCGTTTTTGATCCGGACAATCAAAATCTGCCCGTCAATCAGCCGGGAGATGACGCTCTTCTTCTCCTCGCAATTATTCGGAATTTCCTCTTCCAGTTCCACTGAAAAATGAATTTAATTAATGACATAATAACAGTTAAATGGATTATCAGATGAAATACCTGACGCAGGTAAAACGAGCCCCAAGGAATAAGAAGTAGATGCGCTGTGGACGATTGGTCCAGTCATTTCCGCTCCCGCGTGATAATTCACTTCGAGCCGGCCGAGATCCTTCCAGACGCGACCCTCGCGGATGGCGTTCAACTTGATCCTGTACAGCTGGATCGGTTTGGGCACGAATTTCTCACCGTCAAAGCTGACGAATTCCTTGTGCTGGTCGTACAAGGCGTCGATGGCCTCCTTCGACCGGGTCTTCCAGTCACTGGACGACTGCTGCTGCTGTTCCTCCTGGACGTCAAAGGGATCGTCGTCGTGGTGGGCCAGGTGGCGTTTGCGTTCATTGAGAGATCGGGCGATGGCGTCGGGACGGCTCAGTGGGTCCTCCCAGTAGACGGTGGGCCATTTGGCGTCGTCGGCCGTCGAGATGGTCAATTTGGCCGCCACGACAACTTTTTCCAGTTGGTCGTAGATTTTCTGGCGAGAGTCTCTGCGCACGATTGCTTCCGGTTGTTCCCCGAAACTTTCGCGGACAATGTCGGAAACGGCCCGCCATAAAAGACGCTGGGCATCGCCGACGGACAAGAGGATCTCGTTGGTCCGCGGGAATCGCTGGCTGATTTGACTAAACAGCTGATTGCTCTGCGTCAACATGCTCTGCGTTACCTGGACGATTTTGGTCTCCGTCTCCCTCCGGCTGTCCATGCTGTAGGCCACTTTGAATTTGTCGAATTGTTCCGGCTCCTTACTGAACTGCTCTGCCAGTTGTTGGCATTCGGCTTTGTCGTAACAGGCCAAACTGAAACCCACCGTCTGCGTGT
Organism: Daphnia pulicaria; assembly: GCF_021234035.1. Classification (NCBI taxonomy): domain Eukaryota; kingdom Metazoa; phylum Arthropoda; class Branchiopoda; order Diplostraca; family Daphniidae; genus Daphnia; species Daphnia pulicaria. The sequence goes on from NC_060917.1 coordinate 6,796,564, forward strand.
ACGGGATCATGGGCTGGGCCATATGATAACGTCCGTCCTCTTCTACGTCGCTGGATCTGGTCAGGATGACTCGGTCGAACGGGATCGACTCGACCTGGTAGGTCCGGACCTTTTTGCCCGTTACTCGCGTCAAATGGGTGGCGACAGCTTGCTGGATCGTCTCGTTCCACATTTGAACGCGGAAGCCGAAATAGAGCTGGCTGTTGACTCCGCTGTACCAGTGGGTGATGCTGGAGCTGTCCAGAATGGCCGCTGGACTGAACTGGTAAAGGGACTTGCTGTGGTAGTTTTTCCGCCCCTGGACGCGGTAAATGTTGAGCCTAGTTGTGCCGGCAAACGACATGGTCGTCAAAGGTTTGCCCAGAAAATGTTCCAGGTCTTTGGCGATTTGATTTTCTCCAGCTTCAGCCGACTCGGCAGTCTGATATACATTTGCAATGTTGGTTTGTTCGGGAGTCCCGGGGAGAATGAAGGCTCTACTAGACGATGCCAAAATGGCCATCGTTAGTAATAAAACGGCTAGTTTCATCCTGGAATCCAAATGTACTGTGGCCAAGATAGTAGCAAACAATTAGTCTATATTTTGGAGTATTTTAAAAGGTTCAATCAAATTCGTCAGCAGTGCAAAATCATTTGAGATATACCATAGACAATAATAGTTGCAAAACGTTGGCTTACCCAATTGGAATGAAGTGTATAGCTTTATTAGAGAGATTTTCGAATGAAAAAGTGGATTGAAAGGGACGGCAAGTGGCGGTCGTTCGCCGACTGATCAGCTATCGCAGAAGGATGGCCACCTTTTGTATCGTACCAGATGCCCTTCGCCATCATCGATTTCACCATCAGTTGGTGACGAAGTGAGTTCATGGCGGACGGTATCAGCAGTTCATCAGAAAAATATTGATGTCAGCAGAAGAGATGAAATGTTACACCGACAGAAGGTTTTCTGGGTTTTATTTACCAAACCAGATTTTGGACGTGAGCTATCAAAAGTTCAAAACAAGTGAAGCATCAAGTTCGTCTGCATGTTGTTGTTGCAACAGCAACTGACGACAAAACATAAACAATTTTTCACGCGTGTCAGTTTAGACGTCAACGACTTCGACGAATTTGGAAAAATCAACTCCGGGGTGATCATTTGATCAACAAAGTCGGAAGACAACTTGAATCCGTAAATTGGCCGAAATTCTATCTATAAACGGACCCAAACGACCCTTGATAGATGGCGCGATTAACTATCCATGTCTGATCTCCATTTCAAGATGGCACTGTTTTCTATTTCATTTCGTTTGTTTGGGTTTCCAAAGTCCATCTGTCAAAAGATTCTCAATCTAATCAGCATCAAAGTTTTCGATAATCATGCAAACTGCTTTTAAAGTATTGGGTAAATTGCACACCAAAAATCTGTGTCTTAGCAATCAAATTAATTTAACATTTGTTTAAATTTAGGACAAAGCGCAGTAAGAACATTGTCTACCTATTCAGCAGCCATGGCGTCTTCTGCTGCCTTGTCCAGCAAGTACAAATTTGAAACCTTGTCAGTGTCCACTCCAAAGGACTATGTTTATCATGTTCAACTTAATAGACCCCAGCAATTTAATGCAATGAATAGTGCCTTCTGGAGGTATGTTCTTGTTCAAAATTCCCATTTTATAATTATTAATTATCTTTTGGTTTAAAGGGAAATGGTAGAGTGCTTTCAAGCAATTAGTGAAGACAGCGACTGCAGGGTTGTAGTCATCTCCGCAAATGGCAAGCATTTCACTTCAGGTCTTGATTTGACTGACATGGGTGCGTTAATGGAGACAGTTTTGGGAGATGACGACATTGCCAGGAAATTTCGCACACTCCAGCAGTTCATTAAACGCTATCAATTGTCATTCACCTCAATCGAGCAGGTTTGTTATTATTTTGCAGCCACAGAATAATTGATTACAATTTTTCTTTCTACTCCTTTTAGTGTCACAAACCTGTAATTGCTGCTATTCATGGAGGTTGCGTAGGGGGTGGTGTGGATCTCGTCACTGCTGCTGATATTCGTTTCTGTACTCAGGATACCTTCTTCCAAATCAAAGAAGTTGAAATCGGTATTTATAGTCACCAATATTTCAAGGTTTTCATGTGATATAACTCTTTCATTGTTTCCATAGGACTTGCTGCCGACGTGGGAACGTTGCAGCGCTTACCGAAAGTGATTGGATCAGATAGTTTGGTCCGCGAATTGGCCTACACGGCCCGAAAAATGTTTGCGGACGAAGCAGCTCAAGCAGGTCTGGTGAGTCGAGTCTTGCCCGATAAAGACTCGCTGCTCAAAGCAGCTCTGGAGACGGCCAGCGCCATTGCCGGCAAATCACCGGTGGCCATTCAAGGTAGCAAACATAATCTCAATTACGCCCGAGATCACTCGATCGAAGAAGGACTGAGTTACATGGCCACATGGAACGCAGCGATGCTGCAATCAGAAGACTTGCGCATCGCCGCCATGGCCGCCATGGATCGTAAAGGTCCTCCGCCAGTCTTTTCAAAGCTTTAAATTGTTAAAAAAACGAAATGTAATTTTTTTAGTTCATATTTTAAAATTATACAGATATTATGGGCCCGAAAATTTCCCTTACTCTTTAGTGGGTTAATGTTGATCGAATCAAAAACGAAAAGAAGCGATTTGATGCAATTAATTTTGTATTTAAAAATGTTCGGGTAAATGTGCCATTAATCTTTTAAAATCGAATGTTGCGCAACGAATGAAGCGTTTCTTCGAAAATGGGTGCCAGATATTTGGCCGCCTCTTTGCTGATTAATGGAGACGATCCTTCTTTCTTGGCTTCGACTATTTTTTCGATGGGTGATTCGACTTTAGATGCTGGAACGTCCCATCCAATGTATTCGCCATTCTTAGCATTCTCAGCTTCCAGCCACACCCTCAATGGCTCAAAGTAATTGAGCAGAGGAGTAGCAAGGACATCGCGCTGACCAGTCATGGCTTCCATGGCATCTTGCCAAGGTTTAGAGGCTCCTAATTGCAACATTGCCCTAAACAGAAAATATGTTATTTAGTCAGGAATCAACACACGAAGTTTAATGTAAAATACTTAAGAGCATCTCCAGCAGCGGTCGAGTTGTAGAAATCGCATTTGTAAAGTGGTCCAACATGGCCGGCCGCGGTGCAGAGCACTTCATTGAATTGATATTGGAAGAAAGTGCGCATGAAATAGCGGATCATGTCGTAATTGTTGCAGACGTGGAAAATGGCCGTAATGTCCAGATCCTGGGCGGGATCACGTCCCACAGGTGGCGCCACTCCTAGCACTCGAGCTCTACATTTTCGTTTTGATTATTAAATTATTTTAATTGCCAATTGCTCATTTTTTTTATACTTGTCGGCCCAGTATTGGGTGTTGAGTTCGGCTTCTGGGATGTCACCTCTGAACATGTTCCAGCGCCAAGTGTCTTGAGTCAAATGGAACGGCAATGTTGAAATGGTGTTTAACGCTTGGAAAAGCAAAAAGTTCATGTCCACATCTGGGAAAAGAATTATTTTGATGGGTTAATCGAAATTCATCATTTGCAGAGTTTTGATTAATCCACCTGGATCATCTGGAACGTTAAGTAGTCCAAGAGTGTTGAGATGTTTGGTGGTGGAGAAACTCATCGACATGAGCTCTCCGACAGCCTCGTGAAATCCGTCGTTGGCTCCATCCCTGTCAAATCATTGATAAGAAATTATTTTTATTTGACTTTAGTCTAGCCGTTTTTAAAAATTATATAAACTACAGGGATCAGTCAACATGTCAAACGACGCAGTTTGCTTTATCTTCGATCAAACAAAGTCAACAAGGACAAAAGGATATCTGATAAAAATGGTTTACCTGTAGTTGAGTGGCTGAAATGCATATTGCTGAAAAGGGAAAATGGAAATTAGAAAATATTCAATTACGTCGTATTCGGTAATTAAAAATTATATGTTTAATACCATAAAGTATTGAATGTGACCCAGTTCGTGGTGGACAGTCTGGAAATCTTCAAAAACAACTCGAGCGCACATTCGAATCCTGAAATCCTTGGCGTCGTAGAAATCCCATGCCGTTGCGTGACAAGCGACTTCACGCCCGTCTGTTGGCTTCTCCAACATGGACAAGTTCCAGAAAGTCTCGGGCACCGGCAGCAAACCCATGGAAGTGTAGAAGTCGTTTCCGGTGCGGAACATGCGTTCAACTGTGTAATTTTGACGGATCATTTCCGGTGAAGGATCAGTCGACGGTTTGTCGGGATAAGGAATGGCGATGGGGTTCAAATTGACCCAGAAACGGCCCCACATGTCGCCCAAAAGGTGGGCAGGCAGAGGTCCACGCAAGTCAATGTTATTGGCTCCGTAAGTGTTGTAGAGCTTTCGACGGATGTAGGCGTGCAGCTGCTTGTACAGAGGCTCGACTTGGCTGTAAAGATCCTGGACGATCGTCTCCATTTCGGTGGTCTCGTACTTTTGACGCCATTGGTCTCCGTAATCGGCGTAGCCGTTGAGCTGGGCCTGTTTGTTCGACAGTTCCACATAGCGCAAATAGAGCGGACGCAATTGGCGACCCACTCCGTCGTGCCATGCTTGCCACGCCCACAAATGGTCGTCGTCATTGCCAATCTCGGCCATCAGCTCGGTCAATTCCGGTTCCAGATACATGCACTCGTTGAGTCCAGTCGACGGATTAGTTCTACAAGCCTATTTCAAATGCAATTTGATTAGTTAAATGGGGACTTACAATCAAGCAGAATGGATCCTGTACCTGGTAACTGCCGTAGATGCGGCCCATTTCACTGAGGATGTTGTACAATTCCTCCGACTCGGCATCATCTAAACTGACGGATTGCAGGTAAGAAAATTGACGTTTAGTATCTTCGCTAAAGTTGGTCGTGTCAAATGTCGAAGCATTGGCACTGGCTTGCGCGTAATAGGCTCCAGCCACTCCGCCAGCTTCAGCCTTTGATTATGCAAATTAATAGGTTAATAAAATGAATTCTCATTAAAGAAATATAGGAAATGCTTACAACGGCCATTGCGTTTTCATCGGTCAAATTGGTTTCGTAATTCCATGATGCGAGAACGTATTGATTGAGAATTGGGCCGTACTCGGCGTCGTAGTGCTCCAGGAAAGCGATAGCTTCATCTTCATTTGTATTCAATCGCCTGTGAACGTGAAATGAATTTAATTTAAAAGGGAAATTTGTGTAAAATCAAATGAACGACTTACCCCTTATGTTTGATGTTCAGAGCAAAGGCCGAAGAACAAAGAAAGGCAAGACAAAGGAAAAATTTAACGGATTCCATTTTGCGCCTCGATGAGCTCGCACCGACAACTGCAATGTCCAACCCAATTTGTTTGGCATTTTTGTTCCGTTTCAATTGACGACACGAGTCAACATTCGTAATCTCCACACAGAGATAATATCGCCCTGATATTGATAGAGGGGCAATGGACAATCCACAAATATCCCAAGGTCTTTCAGTTAAATGTTTCATGTTCTTATGAAAAACGAATCAAAAACGAAATAAGCAATTTGAGTGAAATGCAATTAATTTTGTATTTAAAAATGTTCGGGTAAATGTGCCATTATTCTTTTAAAATCGAATGTTGCGCAACGAATGAAGCGTCTCTTCGAAAATGGGGGCCAGATATTTGGCCGCCTCTTTGCTGATTAATGGAGACGATCCTTCTTTCTTGGCTTTGACAATTTTTTCGATGGGCGATTCGACTTTAGTTGCTGGAATGTCCCATCCAATGTATTCGCCATTCTTTTCATTCTCAGCTTCCAGCCACACCCTCAATGGCTCAAAGTAATTGAGCAGAGGAGTAGCAAGGACATCGCGCTGACCAGTCATGGCTTCCATGGCGTCTTGCCAAGGCTTGGAGGCTCCTAATTGCAACATTGCCCTAAACAGAAAATGTTATATTTAGTCATAAACACGTCACGAAATTTTAAAATACTTAAGAGCATCTCCAGCGGCGGTCGAGTTGTAGAAATCGCATTTGTAAAGTGGTCCAACATGGCCGGCCGCGGTGCAAAGCACTTCATTAAATTGATATTGGAAAAAAGTGCGCATAAAATAGCGGATCATGTCGACATTCTGGATGACGTGGTAAATGGCCGTAATGTCCAGATCCTGGGCGGGATCACGTCCCACAGGTGGCGCCACTCCAACCACTCGAGCTCTACATTTTCGTTCAAAGATTTTATTATTATTATTTTAATTGCCAATTGCAATTGCTCATTTTTTAACTACTTGTCGGCCCAGTATTGGGTGTTGAGTTCGGCTTCAGGGATGTCACCTCTAAACATGTTCCAGCGCCAAGTGTCTTGAGTCAAATGGAACGGCAAGGTCGAAATGGTGTTTAACGCTTGGAAAAGTAAAAAGTTCATGTCCACATCTAGTGACATGGAAAAGAATTATTTGGTTAATCGAAATTCATTACTTGCCGAGTTTTGTATTTCCCACCTGGATCATCTGGAGCGTTAAGAAGTCCAATAGTGTTGAGATGTTTGGTGGTGGAGAAACTCATCGACATGAGCTCTCCGACAGCCTCGTGAAAACCATCGTTGGCTCCAGCCCTGTCAAGTAATTGACACGAAAAGATTTTCCCTGAGAGATTTCCTTTGGAAAGCTAGAAGGCCTTTTTTGGCTTATATTGGAATATGTCTGTGCGGTTTGGGTGATTTCTATTTTCTAAGAACTCGGGGACCCACCTGCGTCAGAACTATAGAATACTGGTAGCACCACTACCATGTTAACTCCTCCTCTTGGAAATTTTCTCTGTATTAGCTGAAGCCCAGTTGACGAATCGATAGTGAAAATCGGAGCTAAGATATCGATCTCGCTACTTGCCATTCCCTTACTTCCCAACACACCCGCCGTGGCGCTTAAATCGGCTTAAATGGACAGGGCAGAGAAAAGAAAACAAAAGAAGGGCTCGCCATATGGGTTATAGCTCTAGCTGCGTTAAGAATAATCGTTTTTTTTTTCGGTGATGTTTATAATTCAGTCGATTCAGCGTTTCAAACTGCATTCCAATAGGCTAACTTCTATCATTGTTGATTTCGTTGAAATAAGTTATGAGCATTTTAACAGAGCCATAGATGATGGTAGAACCACTTATATGGAAAGGCCTTCCATTGCCTTTTCCCCCTGGAAGTGTTCTGGGCCATACCTTAGTTGCAGAGCCACAGCGGGTGTGTTGGGAAACACAATTTTTTTTCCAGTACCAAAATCAATAAAGTTTCAGTAGATTGCCGCTGTTGGCGCTGACAATTAGGTATTTATCGATACTTAAGCACATTTTCTCACTTTCGATTCGCGATATTGGCTGCAACTTTAGGAAAAATTTCCGAGAGGAAAATTTAACAGGCAGTGGTTTTACCATACATCTATAGCTCTGATTTTAAGAAACACCTATGGCAAGTCGTTCAACAGTGAAAGCTACCCCAGTACAATCATCAGTCCTTCGCGTAACGACACCTAGTAGCAATGTGAGATAATAACCTAACCTAACCTGGGTAGCGGCTATGGCAGCGGCACTATAACTATTTTACTTTCTTTTAGCCATCACGAGCCTTTTTTTTTATTCTTGTTTTATTATTAAAATGTTGATTAGGCCTACCCTACCCGGTAGTTGGTTACTGGTTACAAATTTTGCTATCCAATTGCTGTTTATTGAATATTGCGCGGGGGCTAAAAGCGCCGCAGCTAAAACTATTATTTGAATATTGTCTACAGCCGTTTGCTGTTAAATTATATAAGCTACACGGATCATGTCAAAAGTTAAACATGTCAAATGACGCAGTTTGCTTTATCTATGTCCGTGATTAAAGAAAGTCAATAAAAAGGACATGAGGCGGATATCTGATAAAAATGGTTTAGGCCTACCTGTAGTTGATTGGCTGAAATGCATATTGCTGTAAATGGAAAGAAAAGATTCACCAACAAGAAAAGATGACGTCACATTCAAATGCAATTAAATAAATACCTTACCATACAGTATTGGATATGACCCAGTTCGTGATGGACAGTCTGGAAGTCTTCAAAGACGACTCGAGTGCACATGCGAATCCTGAAATCCTTGGCGTCGAAGAAATCCCACGCCGTTGCATGACAAACGACTTCACGCCCGTCTGTTGGCTTCTCCAACATGGACAAGTTCCAGAAAGTCTCGGGCACCGGCAGCAAACCCATGGAAGTGTAGAAATCGTTTCCGGTGCGGAACATGCGCTCCGCCGTGTAATTTTGACGGATCATTTCCGGTGAAGGATCAGTCGATGGTTTGTCGGGATAAGGAATGGCGATGGGGTTCAAATTGACCCAGAAACGGCCCCACATGTCGCCCAAAAGGTGGGCAGGTAGCGGTCCGTGCAAGTCAATATAATTGGCTCCGTAAGTGTTGTAGAGCTTTCGCCGGATGTAGGCGTGCAGTTGCTTGTACAGAGGCTCGACTTGGCTGTAAAGATCCTGGACAATCGTCTCCATTTCGGTGGTTTCGTATTTTTGACGCCATTGGTCTCCGTAGTCGTCGTAGCCGTTGAGCTTCGCCTGTTTGTTCGACAGTTCCACGTAGCGCAAATAGAGCGGACGCAATTGGCGGCCCACTCCTTCGTGCCATGCTTGCCAAGCCCACAAATGGTCGTCGTAATTGCCATTCTCGGCCATCAGCTCAGTCAATTCCGGTTCCAGATACATGCACTCGTTGATTCCAGTCAATGGATTAGATCTACAAGCCTATTTTAAATATGTAATTTAATTTTAAATGGGGAATAAAACAAAGCAGAATGGATCCTTTAGGCCTACCTGGTAACTTCCGTAGATGCGGCCCATCTCACTGAGGATGTTGTACAATTCCTCCGACTCGGCATCATCTAAACTGACAGATTGAAGGTAAGAAAATTGGCGTTTAGTGTCTTCGCTAAAGTTGGTCGTGTCGAATGTCGAAGCATTGGCACTGGCTTCCGCGTAATAGGCTCCAGCCACTCTGTTAGCTTCAGCCTTTAATTATATCCAAATTCAAAAATATAAAAAAAAAAACGAATTCTCATTGAAGGGAAATCAAATGCTTACAACGGCCATTGCGTTTTCATCGGTCAAATTGGTTTCGTAATTCCAGTTCGCGAGTTCGTGTTGATTCTTAACTTGACAATACTCGGTGTTGTAGTTGTCCAGGAAAGCGATAGCTTCATCTTCATTTGTATTCAATCGCCTGTGAATGTTGAATGAGACGTGATGAATAAAATTTCAATAGAACATTGTTGGATAATAACTTGCCCTGTATATTTTATGTTAAGGGCAAAGGCCGAAGAACAAAGAAAGGCAAGACAAAGGAAAAATTTTACGAATGCCATTTTGCGCCTCGATGAGCTCGCACCGACAACTGCAGTGTCTGACCCAATCTGTTTGGCATTTTTGTTCCGTTTCGATTGTCGACATTCGTATTTTCCACACAAAGATATCGTCCCGATAGCGATAGAGGGGCAAAGGACAATCCAGAATAAACTCAAAGGCTTTCAGTCACGAAAACACACGAGAATTAATTATTAACCAACAATTGAATTTTACCCGCCAAACAAATGAAATTCATACAGCAATGCCAGCAACCCTTTTATTAAAACGGCGTATAATTACTAAAATGGCCGCTAGAGGAATTTGGCCGGAGGGTATCCGATGACGCATTTTTGTTTATTGGGGCCTTTCACCATCACCTGTGCGTAGCAGTTGAATGAAAGTGGAGCCCCCAGCAGTGTGGCTGTCAGGTAACAATTGTGACGCAGGCAGTTCGCCGAAATCTCTGCAATAGTCACACGGTCTAGATCAGTTTTGATTTCGGACCCGTGTTCTTGTTTCGACAGAATTTGATGAGTTTTCCAGCCTAGAGGAATCAATAAAGTCCTAATCGGGGAAAATACAAAATGGTTCTGGAAGATATGCGTGATCTGCTACTCGCTAGTGATTCGCCCGACCAACTCTTTAAACCCATTCGAACATTACCGATCGTCATCTTTTTGCTCGCCTCTGATGTAAGTTCCCTAGGTACACTTCCTGTAAACAAGTACACAAACAGTTATTCTGACTATTGTTATTGCAGGTTACTGTTCTTATCACGTCCTTCATCCTGCCCCAGTATTACATAGATTACCAAAGGCATCCCAGCCTCTATGCTACTCTACTCTACTTGCAAATTACTCTTTGGGTCTTGACAGTTGTAGGTCATAAATAATTCATGAGCTCGGGAAAATGTGTCAAGTTCATTGTTTTATTTAGATTGCTGATCAGCTGATAACAAGGCAACACCAGAAATCTCAACTCAGCGGCTTTCTGGAATTCAATCGCAAGATTATGCCCTGCATGAGAGCTTTTCTCATCACAGTCACCAGCTGTAATTTCAGTTTCTCTTCTTTTAAAAACCAATGCATAACCAATTCTTTTCTTATTTCTAGGCAGCATTTTACTACTCATCACAGCTGCTGTTGCGTGGGATTACTGTCCAAGAGATAAAGAAACGGAAAATTGTTCCCAATTTGTTCCCCTCACCCCAGCTCACTATGTTCAGATCATATTGAGCCTGCAAACATGCATACTTTTACCAGTGTGTCTGGCTTATTCTGGTATACCATTCAGTAGAAATGACTCATGATTCTTTTGCATTAACCAATTGTTTTTTCATATTTAGTGAGGATACATCAGTTCAATGCCAGCCATCCTCTACCTGACATTCTGGAAGGTCAAATGGTGTACTCCCTATCGAGGAGTCTTCCGGCTTTCGAAGACGTCGGCGTCAGGTATAGTTTCCACAGTCATGAAGACTTAAAATCATGTATTCAAATTCTTGAAACTCTTAGAGAAACGACGGACGACACTTTACTGGAAAAACAAGCTGAAGCAATTCACTTTTTAAAGGAGCATAACGCTAGATTGAGTCGAAAAATTTTGTCGCTAACGGATCAGCTAGGCAGATACTCTGACGCAAACGTCTAAAAATTGTTGTTCGTTTTCTTCTCCCGTTTAGTTTTTCATGTTACGATGTTGCATTTGCAATTCTAGGTAAAAAATCATAGAATTAATTCAAGTTGATTTTTTGAGCTGTTATTTCAAATCCTTCTTACCGAAACGTCTGTTTATCCTGACACCTTTTAGGATCTGCTTACCAGCCATTGACAGCGTGGACGTGTTTACATCTCTCGACGCGTTCAGCATAGAAGCTTTTCTCTTGCCGCCTATAGAAGCTGCTGTCTTTGTCATCACTGCTGGAATTTGGGATGCGTTATTATTTTGGAGGTTTTCTTTAACCGTGGCCATCACTCGTTGTTTTCCGTTGACCACTTGACCCTTTGCCGTAAAAACGGGCTTTTGTAAACCTGTAAACGATGACGTGTAAATGAAATACATTATTGCGATTTTTCGACTATTATTACCTGATACAAAATTGAATTTCATGTCTGGTTTGGCCGTCGGCGTTGCAATCGATTCGGTTGTTACTGGAGCGTCGGTTTTCACCTGCGGGGTCGACGGTTTAGTTTGAGCGTTGTTCAGAACCGACTTGGTGCGAACGGCTTTAGCGCTGGCGTTCATCGTGTCGGTCCTGGCGCGTTTCTTGTCCACATACTCGTCAACCGACTGCATTTTCAAGAAATGTTTCTGATGAATTTCGGCAAAATTTGGTGCAGCTTTGCGTTTGGCCATTTTCGGGATGTTGGAGTTGTCGGTACTGGCTGCTGTAAATTGAACTCCCTTCTTGGCGCTGGCCGCTGGCGTCACTGCCATTTTTACAGGAGTGTTCAAATTTGCAGATGGCTTACGGCTCCTCACCGGGTGGCTTGATGTCCTCAGCAGTAAAGTCTTTTTTGCTACTAAGACGACTGGTGGGCTTGCAGGCTCTGGTAGAGAAGGAACGGCTACAGTTGGTGTGCTTTTGGGTGTGATCGCAGCTTTCACTGATTGATCAGGTTCTACAACTTTGTCAGAACTTCTGGTTCTCCTAGCAGGTATCTTTTCAGCCACATTTGCAGTGACATGCTGTTCACCAGCGCTTGCGGACTTTTTCAGCTTTCTCTTGGGAACTTTTGCAGCCACTGATTGATTCTCAGGTGACTTTTCGATAGCATTATCCAATATTTGAACCTTACCCTCCACTGCTTCATTTTCAGGTTCTGATTCCTGGGTAACAGATTGCTCTTTTGCTTCAACACTTTTAATTTTCTTCACTTGTTTGGCTGAAACTTTTTCATTTTCAGACTCATTTGTTGATGATTCTTCCGTCAAATAAACCTTTTTTCTTCCCCTCAAGTTTTTGGGGATAGCCTTCTTAGGTTTTTCAATTGAAGGTAAATCTTTCTTTTTGGCATCATCAGAATCCTCGTCGACTGAAAATGTTGAGTTTAAAGTGTGTTCAACACACTCCTTCTTTGCTTTCTTGCTAACTGGCAATGCCTTTTGCTGTTCTTTTGACTTTTGGTTTCCACGTTTCCTGCCACGTCTTGGGATAGTTGGTTCTTGTACAACTTCTGATTCCATCGTTGAATCATCTGTGGTCTCATCAGTTGATATAAAATGACTGTCTGCAAGGAGGTTTTGGTGGTGTTGTAGTAGTTGCTCAATAAGAATTTCCTAGAAAAAAAAAACTCTCAATTTTACAGAGCTTGTAAATAAAGAAATATCGATGCTAACCTTGGACACACGGCCACGACGAGTGATGTTGAGCTTCTCTTTCGCCAGCTTTTCGATCTCCCTATAACTCATCGAATTCAACTCCTCAATCTTCATTTTTAAAGCAATATTTTTGTTTACTTCACGACCTAAGTAGAAGAAGAATTACCGAAACCAACAGCAGTTTCCAACGTGTTTTGGCGTTTGAAAACTGAATAACAGAAACAGACGCTCCTAAGGAACTCGTATCTCTGGAGATTTGAAAACCCAACGCTGCCAGATAGTCTGAAATGGGAATTCAGCTTCAAAATTTCAATTTCAAATTTAAAAAAATTATCTTTTATCATATCGGAGATATCCATACCCCTGATTTTATTAAGCGACAAAGGACAAACGTCCATCAAATCTCAAATATTTAGTAATTGCACTAATAGCACAAATTTTTTACTTTTTATTTGCGGGTAAAATTTAATTTTCTGATCGCACACAAAGACCAGAACCTGCAAGAACTATACCTAGAATAAGGATGGTTTCCGAATTTACATAGAATAAATTCAATAACGACGGCCAAAACGCATATTGGGACAAAAACAGATTCGAAATTTCTTTGTTCAATTTGGTACACGTAAGATACAAATCACAGACAGGCTTTTTCTAGGTTATTCCTTATCAACTTCCGGCAATTTGCCTGACGAAGTTCTTCCATTGAGTGACTCGAGGTAAATGGCACGTGAAAACATATTAACAGAAAGTGGTTGGGTAAGGATTTTTGAACGGGCATAGACCATTGATAAATGAAGACATTAGCAATTTAAGAAAATTATTTCCCACTTGACAAAGAGAACAGCGAGACTTTTTTTAGGTTATCCCATTTCAACTTCCAAAAAAATACTTTGCCTGGAGGAGAAGATGATATTGTTGAACGGGGATTTGAACTATTTTTTTTCAGTAGACACATTTAAGCATTACGCCCAAATTTTTCCAATTTGTGACATTTTTTATATTTCATTTTTCTCAATGCAATTGAAAGCTGCAGTTGTTGGCGTAGCTGCTTCAGCTGCTGTCGTTCTTCCTGCAGTTGTTGTTGCAGCTCCTCCATTCTCTGTTGGATTTGCTGCTTCTCCTGCTGCAGTTGTTGCACCCCCTCTCTCAATTGTTTTAGCTGCAGTAGTATCTCCTGCTTTCGCAATTGTATCTGAAGCTGTTGTTGCTCCTGCAGTTGTTGTTGTTGCTGCTGCTCCTGCAGTTGTTGTTGCTGCTGTTGTTGTTTCTCTAGCAGTTGATTCTGCTGCTGCTGGAACATTTGCTCGTCAATTGAAAATGTTGAGTTTGAAGCGTGGTCAACAGACTCCTTTGTTTTCTTGCTAACAGGCAATGCCTTTTGCTCTTCTTTTGAATTTTGGTTTCCATGTTTCCTGCCACATTTTGAGACAGTTGGTTCTTGTACAACTTCTGATTCCATAGTAGAATCATCTGTGGTCTCATCAGTTGATATAAAATGACTGTCTGAATGGAGATTCTGGGAGTGTTGAACCTCAATAAGAATTTCCTACAAAAAAATAATTCGCTCAATTTTACAGAGTTTGAAAATAAAGAAATAGCGATGCTAACCTCGGACACACGGTCACGACGAGTGATGTTGGGCTTTTCCTTCGCCAGCTTTTCGATCTGTCTATAACTCATCGAATTCGACTCCTCAATCTTTATTCTTAAAGTGATGTGTCTGTTTATACTTCGTGACCTGAAATAAAAACTGTAGCCAACAGTTCCAACGTGTGTTTGTGTTTGAAAACGAATAACAGATGCTCCTAGGAACTACTAGTACCTCTGGAGATTAGAAAATCCGATGCTGCCATATAGTCTAAGATAGGAATTTCAGCTTAAAAATTTCAATTTCAAATTTAAAAAAAAATACTATTTTCTATCATTTTATTAAGCGACAAACGTCCATCTAAAAATCTTAAATATTTTTTTGAAAATAATATGAATTTTTTACTTTTTTATTCGCGGGTAAAATTTTCTGATCGCACACAAAGACTTGACCAGTGACGTCATTACGCAGTAGTTAACAGACGACATTTGGAATTCTTTAAACAGCTTTGTTCAACGAATTTTTTTGCTCAAAATTTTCTCTCTTGTTGAAATCAAATTTTTTCACCTTTTACGAAGTAACAATTTAGAATGAAGAATGAAAGTTAAAATTAAACGTAAGGTCTTTTGTTTTCTAGATGACTTAAAGTTCTGTTTTCTCTGTTACATTTTTGTCTTGTACCATTCAGCAATTAACCTCTCCCAAAAAAATGTTTTAAATAAAGTTGTTTGATTCAATCAATCTCTCTAGGTTGGGGTGGTGTGGCAATCTGGAAGTGGAACGGAGTAGCAGTTGATGATCAATGTAGCATTTGCAGACAGCCTTTTGATGGTTGTTGTACAGAGTGCAAGTTTCCTGGAGAGGACTGTCCCCTTGGTTGGTTTGAAATCCAATATTCTAAATAAATTGTTGTAACATTTTTTCATGTAATATTACAGTTTGGGGCCAATGTTCTCACTGCTTTCACATGCATTGCATTATGAAGTGGCTCAATTCCCAGCAAGTTCATCAACTGTGCCCCATGTGCCGCCAGGAGTGGAAATTTAAAGAGTGAAGTTTGTTAGAAAATGTCTCTTCCAGGACTTCCTCCAGTGCCGAAAAATCTAACCCCCTATCTAGCCAGTCCACCAAAGCGTAAAATAAACAATAAACCATTTGCTAGAAGTAAATCTTTCTAATCTCTTTTTTTCTGATTGAATAGAAACCTCTAAGACTCCCACAATCAACTCTGGTAAAGCGGTTCGACCTCTTCCCCGAACACCTCCTCGTGAACCTCCACCTCCGCCACCCACTACTACTTCTCTCGGAAGAAAGCCTTCGACTCTTGACACGAAATTATCAATTCTTAAAAAGGAGATGGTAACCGCAGACTAAAATTGATTTAAATTAAGCGGAAAATACTTAAAAATTGTTTGTCACAATTTAGGCTGGACTGAGGCAAGTAGATATGCAGTTGATGAATCAACTCTGGTCCCTTCAGCAGTCAATTCAGGATTTGAAATGTATGATGAGCGCGTCGGATTTGTCACCCCAGTCGGCCGTAGATCCTTGGGAACTTAATCATCCACAAAACAACGAAGAATTTTACCGCAGTCCATATCGTTTGGGTGCGGTTAATGAAAACGACCACATTTCATCATCAACTTCCTCCATTTCGTCTGGTAGTGGCGAAAAACCGTGATTTTTACCCTAAACGTAGAAGTGTAGTGAAACAATGGAACGTCATTTGCCAGAATGGATGACCAAAACTAAAGTGAAAGAAACTAGTGATCGCAAGTCGCCGAGTGCTACTTCTTCGATTGCGATGGTGTCGGGGAAAGTGTGTGACCGAAGAATGGCATATTTGATGAGTCCGTTGGAACTGCAAATGATCGCCAAGGATATCCTTGGCTTCAAGTGAAAATGTTTTATGCTAGTATGTTAAATTCCATTGATATTAATTCCAATCGGCCAATTTCTTTCTTTCTAGTGTTGTGTAATTCGTTTATTTCATTCCCATTGGGTTTCGGTGTATAGTATGGTCCCGTGTAACAGGTATGAATTGAAACAAAATAAAAAAATCTCTGAAGTGTCTTCAGTTGTTATTTGAGCAACTTTGAGTGAAGCCATTCTTCAGTTAGTTCTTCCAGTTCGCGAATTTCAAAGACTTTTGTTAATTCAGCCACTTTGACTAGTTCAAGTTTACTCCCAGCATACATCATTTGAAGCTCTGTTTTTGAATCTAACCAACACAAATAATCAAAACAAATGACATGGCACAGTGCTGGGTCTAATCTATACCTTGTGGACTGCTGAAGATGAAGCACATAGGGTAAGATATTCTCCCATCACCATGATCAAGCTTGAAACTGTAAACCAGAAAACGTGGCTGGTGTTCAGGTAGAGCCTCTCTCAGCTCATCCACATCAATATCCTAGAGATAAAATCAATATATTAGATAAAATAAGATAAGAAATTAAATTTTTTAAATGGTCTAAAAATTTTTTTTATTTAGACAAGCTATTACCTCCAGTTCTTCTTCTTTGAAAATCAACTGTTTTTCTCTGTCAACTTTCACTATAAAATAAAGTCACCAACAGATATGATAAGTCTCCATAAAGTCTAAAAATACAAGTTCCTTTCTTACTTATAATGGCAGCATTGTTAGTCGCTTTCCTGAAGCGAAACTTTCTAAGATCATCTTTCAGGGTAGGGTCAATATCACAGACACTGACATTTTGAGACTGTTTAGAAGACAAGTGTCAAGAAATAAACAATGATGCAATTTTAAACCAACATATTACCATTTCAATAGACGGCTTTCGAACCCGATCCGCGATCAACGATTGACAAACTGGCCGAGTGGGGTGGTGTCTCCTAATAAGCTAGTTAGAGAATGCTGCGTGCATGTTTAACGCCCAGTAAACGCACACGAGGGGCAAGCAAAATAAAGACTGCTAAAGCCCAACTCATACCAAGAAAAAGAATACGATTTCACAAGCGTGTTATCTCACCAACATGTCACTACAAATGTTAAAGCCATCTGGCGTTCAATTCCATCAACTATTCAAATGCAAGTTTAGATATTTGTATTTTATACATCATTTTATAGTTTTAATTTGGATAATTTGGATGAAGGACACACATGTTTACAAATAAATAAAATTCACTCGTCCGGTATACCTTTTTCTTCCATCACCTTTTTCAATATCTGCTCCGTTTGCCAGTCCGTCCATGATTTGCTTTGTTTTTTACGATGCTTCTGCTGGTGTCTCTTTATACTGTAATCGCTCTTGGTTTGGTAGGAGCACTTATCGCATTTGTGGATTTTGGGATGCTTTATTTTTTTGTGACGTTTAAGTTTAATTTTATTCTGGGTCGAAAACCCACACTGTTCACACTGATACTTTCTTTCGTGGATTTGTTTATGTCGTAAAAAACCAAGGCGGAATTCAAAATTTTTGTTACAAGTAGGACAAATAAATCTGAATAAAAAGTATTAATATTTAAAAATAGAAAAAAAATTTAAATCGAGTTGAATATTTACCCTTCACGATGATGCTCCTCTTTGTGAGCTTTTAATTCAATCCTAGAGAACAGTTGGTTACAGCACACGTGCTGGTAGCCAGGATTCAACCTCCTATACCCATACCTCCTTGATGTTGGGCCTGCCCCTAATCATGAATTTTAATGTTAATGTAATCTATATTATTGTGTTTATTTAACTGAGAATCAATTTCTAAAAAGGCATTTTTCGGAAGAGAGGCTCTCTTCCGTTCTTCCCTGGAGGAAATGACAATATTTCTTTAAATAAACACGAATACAAAAAAAATTATAAAAAATAAAGTACGATGAATTCCAAGTTGAAATAAAAATAATAAAATCCGCTGATAACTTAAGTGATCTACTTTTATAAAGAATGTATAGAAAAATCAGAGAAATACTAGTAAAATCATTATTTTACAAATGAGACTCGTGATCTCCATAAGCCGTCTTACAAGTTGCTAAGTGTTCAACGAGATTTCTTTATTTTCATAAAACAGACAACGCCGGAGCTCACATGCTCTATCGATTTTCCAGAAGAAACAATAATATGGTACTTGATAAATGTAGCTAAGAAAATTCCTACCTTTGCCCACCATGCTGCTGAAACAATAACGATACTTCCATACACTCAAGAATCAAAGCCAACTCGGTTTGAATTTGTTTGTTTATTGTTGATTGAATCACTCACAGTTTCACTTTCACTTGAATAGAATCTTGAATCACCATGGTTGTTGAATCTTGAATAATGTGTTGTTGGGTTTCTGAATTGTAGTCTGCAATCTACAATCACGCACATTGCCAGATTGCAACAAATGAGTAAAATTGGTTACTTAAAAAACAAAATGGAATAAAATTAATAAAAATGTTACAAATGATTGCCCATCGGTATCAATCAAAATACATTTAGCATGTTAGATTTTTAACAATCGTACTTTATTTAACGTCGCCATTAAAAAGAATTAAGAATTGCATAGCAAACAATCATGAAAGACACGGAGAATACCGAATCGGGAATAAGATTTTTCGAATTACAAAATTGTTAAGACGAAGAACTCGAGCTGTTGGTTCTCCTGCGGAACTGTCTCTTTCTGTTCTCCGGTAACGATCGAAACACTATTGGATCTTGATCCCTTTCTTGCGTTGGTCTTTCGACATCATCATCTTCTGACGACGATGTCTTTAAGGTGAGTTTTACTGGAAAACAACGAGTGTACAACTGAGACGGCAGTTCTAATTTTGAGGACTCGTCCAAGTTGTTGAATTGAATTCCACTAGGCCCAGCAACTGGTTCCTCTGCTTCGGACGAGGAAGAAGACGGTGTGGAGACTGAATCGATTTCAAACGATTCTTCATTTTCAGAGCTCGCTGGAGAACTCGATTGCGAGGTACTGTATTCGTGATCATCACCACCATCATCAGAATCGTCTTCCTCATCCTCATCATCTTCATCCTCTGAATCAGTCGTTTCTTCTTCTCCTGAACTGATCCAGGAGGAACGCTCCACTAAGAGATCGAAAAAGGCCAACATCTTTTTGTCTTCATCCGTCGTCCGGAAATTAGGACTTGGAGCAAGAATCATCTAGGACAAAAATTGTAAAATAAATAATTACACCAGTCGAAAGAAAATGACCAAATAAAAAGTTAACTAACGTTGCAATCTCGTGTTAATCGGCTTAACCGTTTCCGAGGTTTCGGGTCTTCCGCCGATGATCGGTCAAGGCCTCCTGATGATCCAGGGAAAGCAAACGGAGTCCAGATCTGTTAGAAATTTAGAAAAATATATTTTAAACCAAATGTTTATCGTAATCTAGGAGCTTAGATTACCTTAATCATTTTTTCTACTCCACACGAAGCCAAGGAACAGGTGAGGGAATTGTATCGGACATGATTGACTACTGAACGATGTCCTTTCAATACCATGTGTGCATTTTGAACAATGTGACCGTCATCATCTTCGCTTGTTGTAGGGATTCTCCAGATGTAAATATTGTGGTCATCCGAGCCTGAAATGGCGTACTCGTCCCTGTCACCAGCAAAGCAACAGCTTTTCATAGTACAGGCGTTGTTGTAGTCTTCGGCACGTAGTTGAATTTCTCCTTCTCGGTAGAGGTAATAGATTTTAGGCGGTTCCCTTCTTCGTAGACAAAGGAGTCGGTCACCCAACGAGTTAAATCGGACACTCATTGCTCCTTTCTCATTGGGATAGTGGTGAAGGCACCTTGTTAATTAGAAAGTTAATACATCTCGCAAATAAATATAAAATGTTTCATGCAATACGTTAATGGATTACGTAGATCCCACAATTCTGGGCCGTCTTTGGCACTGGCGGAGGCCACAAGTCTTCCTTCAATTGGGTGAAACATGATTGAATGAAAAGGAGATCGCTTGGAAGCGAGGATTGTCTCTGCTGACACGCTGCATCGCATGTCAAAGACTCTTAATTTCCCATCGTCACACGCTGTAGCAAAGATATTTTGACTGCCAGGTTGCAAGGATATGCTGTACACAGGCTTTTCATGAAGGAAATAGTCAACAGGTTTGGCTCTAGAAAACAAACAGAATAATTATAGTATTCTTCAGTGTTTTGTTGAATTAAAAACTTGCAATTTTGTGTCATGGATTATGGTCTGCAAATCATTTCCACCCGAAAATATCCTTTGATTGTCCTGACTAATGGCTAAACAAAATACATTTGAACCATGTTCAGCTTCCATGGTAATGGGTTTGTTCTTCTGTTGATTATTAAAGGCTTCTGAAATGGACCATAGCAATACTCTCCGATCATCACTCCCTGAATGAAAACAAAACGTTAAAAAGAATTCTATGAGGCGAAATTTTTTATTAAAAAACCAGAAACAAAGATGGTCCCGTCGTCTGAAAATTCTACGGCATTCACACAACCATAATGAGCAAGCAAATCCCTTTTGAACAAGGAATAAGACTTTTCACACCAGTCCGAAAATATACCATCACTAATTTCACTTCCTATCAAATTTCGAGTTACAAACCGATCAACAAGACTGTATTTTCTTTTAGACCGCAACATTTTCACACGTGTCTTTTAGTTCAATTTTAGACACAAAATACGAATAAGAAATAAGATTTGAGAACCTAAACAGTTGCAGACGACTTAAAGCAAATTTGCGAATGCCAATTTTATTTTTCGCGGATTTAAAACAAAAATATTATTCTCGAATAATTTCATTAATTATATCTAAATTTTTCAAATAAATTTTATTTAAAAATAAACTGCTAAACAAATTAATCATTCAAATCATATTGACAAATTACACATGGGTAGGTGCGGAATGGCAACGTCGGGAGACCAAGCTTGATTCGAAATTTCTATTACATTTTCTGAAAGGAAAGCAACAGCTTTGGCGGTTATCTAGAGAAGTAGACAAAGTGTTTTAGTGTTCTGTCTCCCATGGACGTATTTTACTTGATAAGTTAGCTTTTTTTAATTGGACTGAAAATGGGAGACAATTACGAATGGGAACTCAGCAAAGAAAACATTCAGCCATTAAAGCATGGAAGAAATATCGGCAGCTTGTTGACAGCCCTAACCGTCGGTGAAGATCATGCCAAGCATCAACGAAATGAACAGCGAAAGTATTGACCTTTAAACACATTTACTAGTTTTCAAAAATGTTAATTTCATTAATTGTGTAGGGCTATGGAACTTGACATCATGGCTTATGATGGCTCAGATCCACTTGAACTGTGGAGCCGATACATCCAGTGGGTGGAAGAAAATTATCCACAGGGGGGCAAGGAGAGTGATTTGCAAATGGTGCTGGAACAGTGCCTCGAAAAGCTGAGAGACTCAACTCAATACCAGTCTGATCCTCGCTTACTTGAGATATATCTACGCTACTTGGATCTGACTGAGAACAATGCTGAATGGTACAACCAGCTTTATGGTGCTGGCTATTTTCACAAATTGGCCAGTTTTTATATTCATTGGGCTGAAACATTGGAGGCATGTTCCAATTTTAAAGAAGGGACCCGAATCTACATGCTGGGTCTGCAAAATAAAGCAGAGCCTCTTATCAAACTGGAAGAAAATTTTAAACATTATCAAGTATGCTTTCAAAAAATTTCATATTAGACTTTTCACTAATTAATTTCCCCCCACCATTTCAGGCTCGAGTGGCCAGTGCCCTTTTCAAAACAATGACCAACCCTGTTCCCTTGGACGAGAACAATGAGCCAAGCCGTAACGCCTTCGGGGAATTGGAGACGGAAAGCAAAGCGCCAAGCATTCGTTCAGGAACAACTGTACGGAAATTTCAAAACAATCGTCTTTTACCACCAGCATCGACGGTTTCCAAAGGAAACAACAAGCCCATCTTTATTTTAGACGACGAAAACAATCCTGGTGGGACTCAATCAACGCTCATCAGTTCAAAAGTAGCTCTTCCTATTCAGTCGGTGATGAAGGCGGAAAATTCGCTGAAACCAACCAAATGGACTGAAGCCCAGTCGGTAGTCAACGAAGTTGTTCCGGCTATTCCCGCCCAACCCAGCTTTCAGGTTATTCATTTTTAAATATCGATGCGTATTATTCCATTTGCTTAAACATTTAATTCTATCTCAGGTTCATGTGGATGATGACATTCCATTGCCGTCCAGTCAGCGCAAAGCGACCGACGGTTTCAGTGGAGCGCTAAAGGACAAGTCGGCCGCGCCAACCAAATTGAACCCGCAAACGCTGTTTGAGCGTGAAAACCCCAAAGTCAAATTGATGTGCGATCTCAATAAGATCACGGTAGGCCACCGGGAATTCAGTTTTGAAGAGATTCGGCGTCAGTGCTACGAGCGCTCCGGCCGTTATCCCACTGTAGCTGCAACCCAAACGGAAACGCCAGTCACCCCAATCTCTTCCGCCGCGCTCCTGAACGTCCGGTCCAAAGAAAAGAGCTTGAAGAATCGAACACCATCCGATGTTTCTGCCATCACCCCTAAAGCTAAAACTCCCAAAATTGTTGCACCACCACCGCCGCTCAAACCCAACGAAAAATGGCATTGCGACATTGAGGCGTTGTACCCGGGGGGTCGGGAGTTGAGCTTTGAACAGTTGCGCGCTCAATATTACGCAGCCAGAACAGCCGCTTCTAAACCGGTTGTTCCTCAATCACCCGTACCAGAAGCCCCTCCAGTTGAAGTGCAAATCTCCGCTTTGGCTTTGTCGGAGCAGAATCCTGCATTGCCATCTGATCCTATTCCTATTCTACCTTGTGAACCGAAGAAAGATGCACCGACTACACGCGAAATTTCGGTTCAAACTGATTTGTTTGGATTGGATTTTGATATTCAGTTGGTGCCCCGTCAAAGAGTGGCTAGTCCACCACGCAAGGCACCCTCACCTCGTCCAGTGGAACAAAACAGCCCAACTGGTGGGAGCGGATCCTCTCCTACTGTCAACACTAAACAAGCTCTTTCAAGTGTCAAGAGTTGGTTCAACGCCAGCGTTCTCCTGCCAGAACCGAAAACTGAGCCCAAACCGGCCAGAAAGTCCCTTTTTTCTATTTTCAAAGATCCTTCGATGGTTGACGTCCCCGACGAAAGTGCTCCCGTCTCCAAATCTGCGTTGCCGAAACCTTTTGCCGTGTTCACCGAACCGGAGGAAGCGGCCGTTCAACCCAAACGCTTCACCATTATGGATGAGAACGCTCCCTTCGACCAAGAGAATGCCGTATCTCACGCCCCGTCAGTGCCAAAGGTTCGCAAACCGTTGTCTGCCATTGTTTCCATCATGCCAACCTGTCAAGAGAATCCGATTCCGGAAGAGGACAATTTCAAAGAGAATGTCCCACCCGCCTCTCACGTCCAGGAGCCTGTCGTCAAGAGACAACTGAGTGGCATCTTGGTCCCTTCTGTCGACATCCCATGTGATCCTGCCGGTCTGGTGGAAGAAGACATGAACACGGAAGAGGAGGAGGAGCCAGGAGCCGTAGTCCAACCTCCTCATGCCTCCTCTGGTGTCAGTCGAGCTCTTTTTGCCGGAGATGAGGATGAACAGACACGTCATTATTGCGTTCAGTTAAATGACGATGTCGATTTCACCGTTCCTTCCGCCATGGCTTTTGCCAATAACCTTCGCATCCAGAGCACTCCGCTTCTGACTTCTCGCCAGCAGCAACCTCTGGCAGCCGTAGAAGAAGCCACTTTTAATTTGCCTCGAGGTCGAGCACTTCAGGCCAGTGCGGAATCTACTGGCATCGCAGTTTCAGTCGCTGCTCCGGCCGCTTCGTCCAGGACTTTGAGGGGATTGAGTCCCATCGATGAACGATCTCGAGAATATTATTCCTCCTCCGGCAGCAGTGCTGGAACCACTGGATTGGCTCATCAAAGTCGCTTGAGTGTCGGCCGCAGTCTTCACTGTACCGATGTTGCCCGCATCTATCCGCCCCATTTCGATCCTTTTGATATGGATCACCGCAACACTCAACTCACTCAACTGGCCATCCCGCTTCACGAACGCAACGGGTTCTACCCCGTCAGCGGTCGGTTGCCGTGGTTGCGGAGCAATTCGAGCGTCCAGCTGGGCGGCAACCAGTACGTCATCAAGCAGCAAATAGGCCAAGGTGCTTATGCCAAAATCTACGAAGCCAACGAGGAAGGCCAGCGTCTTGTCCTCAAAGTCCAAGATTCCGATGGCGTTTGGGAGTATTACATCACATCTGAATTACAGCGTCGATTGGCCGACTCACCAACTGTAATTTGTTTCCATTTACTTAATTATTTTCCCTGTAATTACATTTTTGAAATCTTATTGCAGTCCGGCTCGGTGATGACGGTTAATTGCGGATATTTTTACGACAGCGGTAGTATTCTGGTCAACCAGTACCTTCCCCATGGAACCTTGTTGGATCTCATTAATAGCTACAAATTAAAGGTAAACAATTTTAAATAAATCTGCATGAGAATAATGAAATAATCAACTTTTTCGGATGAATAGAACACAAGTATGCCGGAATCGCTCGTGTATCACTTTAGTTTGCAGTTGCTCTCTATTGTGAGTGATATGCACGAGTGTGGGATCCTGCATGCCGACATCAAGCCGGATAATATTTTACTGCAGAGTCCTTTGACGTCCATCCTTCACTCATCCGAGAATTGGACTGCCGAGGAAGTTTTAGCTCAAGATAAACGCACCCTGAAGCTCATCGATTTCGGTCGTAGCATCGATCTGGCTCTGTATTCCGACAGGACCGCTTTCATGCACGTCTTTCAAGATGATAAATGCCCAGAAATGAGGGACGGCAAGCCGTGGAGTTACCAGGTACATTTTAGCCTAAATTTGCATTAGTTTTACATTGAACTTCATTTTATAACTTTTAATTTGCAGTTGGACTATTATGGATTGGCCACCTCTATTTACACGATGCTGATGGGAGTCCACTGCAAAATAATTTACTCAGAAGCTCAGTGGAAAGTGCCCACCTTGAAACGGTAAATTTTTTCCTTTGTTAATGTTGAAATGTTTATTGACAATTGCACCGTTTTCTCTCCAGTGGACACAATAGCGTTTGGCGCGATTTAACCACAACTTTGCTCAATGCCTCAGCGGGCTCAACCCTGGACTTGGAACAGTTCCGACACGCTCTGGCCACTCAATTGGTGTCTTCCATCAAGCCTCGCGAATTCAACGACAAGATGCGTGAACTCGAGCGCTATCTCGTCCATAAATAATGAAAAGGTTTATTCACACTTTAATTCATGTTTGACGTCCTGCCCTTCTTATCATATAAAAATGAACGCCTTGTTTCCTTCCCCATACCCTGCACTTGAATTATTTACCTATCGGAAAACAAATAAATCTGATTCCAATATACTAAATTTTTCAAATATTCACACAACAAACAAAAACGGATAACCACCAAAACAAGAAACAATTCTCAGATTCTTTCATCAACAGGAGGAACGACGGCCTTTTTCTTCATTTCTGCAATCCACTTGTGGATCTTTTCTCTCAGCTCATCGTCGGGTAGTATGTCTTCCATAGTCAAAGGGGATCGGTTGAAAGGATCGCTTTGATCACTCAATAAATGTCTGGCGATGGTGGATCGATCGACGGTAACTCGGGACGAAGGGAGAATGACTGGATTCATCATAATGGACGACATGATGGGATCGAGGAACTCGTCCGGTGCGGAACTGATCAAATCTTCGTCCGAGGCTTTGGCGCTCGCAAGTTTTAGCACTTTTTTAGCCACTAGTTGCAAGTCACCGATCAGGGCCCCTCGACCGATCCTGCTGAGCACATCCTCAGCCAATCCAAACAGCTGTGGACTATACGAGCGTCCGTCTTGTGAAACGGCCGTGCAAAACACATCGACCGAGCTCAAATGGCAATAAATCTGACAGATGCATGAAACTAATTCGGCAGGATCGAACTCGTAATCACCAACGTCTTTGACCTATAAGAAAAAGAAAATTAGTCAGAATTTCAATTTTAAAAGAAGTTGTTACGTTACCTTAAAGTCCCGTTTTTTAGGCCCCACCAAGTGCAAGAGGAAGTAGTTGAGCATTGAGGCTACCCTGTCGACCATTGTTGAATGGACAAAGACTCCCTTGATTTCTGTCGTCATCATTTCAAGAATGCGGATCGTTTCGCGACCCATCAAATTGTGGAATCTGGCCAGCATCGTTATGTGCTGATAGGTGGCCTCCCTTTGATGGCGCTGGGGACCTGCTGGAACATTTGGCCACGAACCGTCTTCCCTCTGCTGTTGCTGCTCTTTCAGCTGGGCCATGTACGACAGTCCTTCGTCCAGCAAATAAATGGCGTCGTTGATGAGGAGATTGACAAACTGAAGGAACAAGGGCGGCTGGGCGGCTTCCATGTTGGCTTCCGCTTCCGCTGCCAGCACCCTGCGAAAAATAAATTCATTATGTTAATTGAATTATTGAAAAGGAGGTGGAATTACTTGAACTGTCGTTGATGAAGTTTCAAACTCCAGAGGAATTTCATGGCCGCGTACATGGGCCTCCTGTAGTTGAATTTCTGCTCGAAAGCCACTCCTTGGCCAGTCATTTCAATACTCGCGAAAACGTGAAGAAGAGTGCCGACAACATCGTTGGCACGGGGATGTTTCACGAAGAGAGCTGTCCTCGAACTGGGCGGAGCAGCATGGCCTCGATCCGGCGGCATTAAACCGTCCAGCATTTCAGCCATTCCGGCTCTCATGTGCGGATTTTTAAGCCTGTTTGGCGATCCCATGAAAACTACAATCAAAGTCAGCAAATCATCCAGTTGGCCTCGATCCAGCGTGCCAGGAGAGAAGCGGTTGACAAAGACAACAAAGTCCATGACGTTGGACAAACAAAATTCTGGAATACAAGTCAACAATTCCGACGAGTGCTCCTTGTTAACATCACAAGACGTCACGTTTGACGGATGGACACCCAACGCCGTACCACACAGCCACTTGGATGTGGCCATGATAAACTCGAACTGCATTTTCAACCATTCAGGTACTAACAAAACCGCCTGTGACAGAAATTAAATCAGACCAACGACTATATTTTAAATATTGGTTCAATGTTTTCACCTTAAAACAAAGGTAGCTGGACATCATGACATCCATTCGTTCTTGGATCTGCTGGGCTACGGGAGTTTGGCCACTTTGTTCGGCGTCTTGGTAAGCTCTTTGAAGGCGATTGAAATTCTGGCTCATCTGCAGCATTTGACTGTGAACAGCTTTAGCGCCCAACTCCAGGGCCCGGTGGGTCATGTAAAACAGCTCGGTGGAAAATGAATAAGGAAGGCTTTTGGCTGCAGGTCGGTTCTCCTGCGTAATGAGGCACGTTTCCTTGTGCAGATCAGCAATGTGCACGCCATTGTCTTTGGTCTCTTTGGCGGCGCAAAACGTCGCGTCAATTTTACTGAGACGATCGCAAGATTTCGGGTCGTCAATAGAACAGAATGGCCGGCAGAGCTGAAGGAGCACAGCACCTAAGTTGGTCATGAATCCGTCGGAAACGCAGTGAACCTGTGCTGTCATATCATGCTGGGCCCACATTTGCCCACGAGCTTTGTTCAACTCCAATACTTGCCCTAGAAAATAGACAAAAGAAAATGATCTTCTTCTGTTTAGTGTTCTATAAAAAGGTTAAAATTACCCAGCCATTTTCGGGTGAGATTTTGAACTTCCGGTGAAGATTTAAACAAGTTATAGAATATTTTATAAACTTTGTCCATGATGCGCTCAGAGGCAGACCAAATGTTTCCTTCGGTGGTGGCGTGAACACCGGGCGGTGATCTTGAAGGTCGGTCGAAAAAGTCGGAAGGCGTTCCGGGGACGCGTGGAATGCAGGAGCACAAGAAGAGGGAACCCAGTAGAGTTTGCTCGCATTGCTTACCTACTTTGCCTATAATATTTTCATTCAAAATTGAAATAGAAACCATGTCTTTCGCCAGCGTCGGTTGTTTGCTCAAGACCATCATGGCGTCCAATTCACTTTGATTTCCCATTAGCAGGTGCATGTTGGTCAGCTTGGTTTTTAAGCTGGCAAATAAAGGTAAAAACACCTCTGTAACACTGGCTGGATTTTCGGGTGCTAGAAGGTGTTGTACAAAACTGTCTAGAAACGTAGAGGTGTCTTCAGAGGAGAAGGCGAGGAGTTGTAGAAAATCTTCATGCAAATTTTGCTCAGGAAACAATTCAGGTTGAGAGAATGCCAAGTCCAGGTTGGAAAAGATGGTTTTTCTTACATCATGAATCTCTGGCTCATCACCATGGGTAAGAGAGCGCTCATAACACTGGAATAGATAATTAACCAACGAATTTTGCAGTCCAACGGCATACTCGAGAACAGCTTGGTCAAGTGCTGTCTGATCAAAACATTCTTGATTTAAGGCTTTGGACAAGTCCTTCATATAGAATAATGTGGAATTTTTCATTTGCTGAGGTTTGAGTGTGAGCCTAAACACATTTTCAGCAAATTCATTGAACCTGCCATTATCTTGCTTAGGAATATTGTGACAATCTTGTCTTGGTGCATCTGAAACCGACGTTACGTTAGGGTTTCCAACTTCTTTGCTGAATAATGCGAGGAAGGGATTGTTATCCGTCATTTTATACAGATTCTTGGTATTAGCGCCTGTTGCAATAACATTTGTTAAATTCCTTTCAAATACATAGGATTTTCCACAACAAAAATTATACCGCAAATTTCTCCAAGGTGTCTTAATATTTTTCAATTTGTGAAAATTATTCGCAATGCAAAAATATGTTTATTTTGTTTTCATTGATGTGATCAGCTGACTGAGACTGACGTTTCCCAGAGGTCTTCTGCTACGGTTTTCTCGAAATTTCTTTATTTTCTTGCCAGTCACGAAATTGTAAAAACAAATAAGAAGGTTAATGAAAAAATTATTTTAAATAATAATTTTCTATTTAAAATTTAGATAATAATCTTGGACAGGAATAAATGTATATTTTTCTTGAATTCTTTTTAAAAGCATGGGAAATCTGGTTGAATATTAGTCAACGTTGTTGAATCATACCATTCAGACGAAGCCATTGTCACCCGGTGTGAATCTGCACGTTGCTTCGACAGGGCAACTCCTTGATTCAACGTCTCTTTAATTATTTCCTTTAAATCAAGTCGCTGGAAACTTTAATTCTCAAAAATGGCGATGCACGTACCTAAACCACCCGGTTTCCAGCAAATGATGAAAGAGGGCTCGCGGGTAAGAACAATTTATACACTTTACCGATTCAACTGACGTTTCTCGTGACTGGTCGTCTTGGTGATGCCCGACGTGTGTCAAAAAATGAGTTTTTGAACTTTGCTTTATTAAGCGATGAAAGGAAACATTTATGTTAGAATGCCTGACTATGGGAACTAAGTAAAGCTGATGGAATTTTTTCCCAGACATCTTTTTGTTTGTTTTTGTAATAATCTTAAATTGGTAATGAAAAACCCTGAATTCTTCCCGACAGATGTTTCAAGGTCTAGAAGAGGCTGTCATCAGGAACATCAGTGCTTGTAAGCAGCTAGCAGAAACTGTGCAGACAGCTTATGGTCCCATTGGCATGAACAAAATGGTTATCAATCACTTGGGAAAACTCTTTGTTACAAATGATGCAGCCACAATCATAAGGGAGCTTGACGTAAGAATATTTTTGGTTTTATTAAATGATCATTTTTATCAAATACAATCTGGTTTAGGTGGAACATCCTGCTGCCAAGATGATGATTCTTGGTTCTCAAATGCAAGAACAAGAAGTTGGTGATGGAACAAATTTTGTCATCATCTTGGCTGGTGCCCTGCTGGAACAAGCTGAAGCTCTTATTCGCATGGGTCTGACTCCAAATGAAATTGCTGAAGGCTATGAGAAAGCTTTAGAAAAGGCCTTAGAAATTTTGCCTAATTTGGTGTGCCAGACTGTTGAGAATGTTCAAGATTCGGATGTCATTACAAAAGCCATTACAGCCGCTATCATGTCCAAGCAATATGGTAACGAGTCTTTCCTGACTCCGCTCATCACTGAAGCTTGTGGTACGTAAATGTAAAAGAATTATTCCTTTCAAATTGTAATAATTTATAAATTCTTAACGCAGTTTCAATCCTGCCGGACAAGAAAACGACATTCAACGTTGACAACGTGAGGGTTTCCAAAATCCTTGGTGGAAGCTTGTATCAATCGCAGGTCGTACAGGGAATGGTTTTCAAGCGTCAAGTAGAAGGAGACATCACTCGAGCTGAGAAAGCCAAAATTGCCGTCTACACTTGCCCCATCGACTCTGTCCAGACTGAGACCAAAGGAACAGTTTTGATCCAATCTTCCAAGGAGTTGATTGATTTCTCTCGTGGCGAGGAGAATATGCTGGAAAAAGAAATCGCTGCCATCGCAGCATCTGGCGTTAAAGTCATCGTCTCTGGTGGCAAGATTGGTGATCTCTGTCTGCATTACCTCAACAAATACGGTATTATGGGTGTCCGCCTTCAGTCCAAATTTGATCTTCGTCGTCTATGCAAAGCCATCAACGCGACTGCCCTTCCACGTTTGGTAAATTAATATATTTTAATTCATTTAATTCGTCGTATTCATTTATCTCTTTTGATTCAAGACCCCTCCGTCGGCCGAGGAAGTTGGTTATGCTGATCATATCTACACCGATGAGTTTGGAGACACCGCAGTCGTCATCTTCCGTCAAGACGAGAAAGAGTCTCGCATCGCCACCATTATTGTTCGTGGTGCTACCGACAACTTCCTCGACGACATTGAGCGAGCGATTGATGATGGAATCAACAACTTCAAGGTCTTGTCTAGAGACGGTCGACTTGTACCTGGAGCTGGAGCGGTGGAAGTCGAACTAGCCAGGCAAATTAACCAGTTTGCCGAAAAATGCCCTGGATTGGACCAGTATGCCATCCAAAGGTTCGCACAAGCTTTGGAGACTTTCCCACGCATCTTGTCCGATAACGCGGGACTCAAGACGACCGAGACAGTGGCCGCTTTGTTGGCTGCCCACCAGGAAGGCAAAGCTACTACTGGTATCTGTGTCGACGTAAGTTTTCATTCATCAATTTTTGACAATTTAAATCGCATTTCGATATGATAAATTAAATGTGTTGCTAATTGGTTTATTTAGGATCAAGGCGGTTTGATTGATGCTGTTGAATCTGGTGTGGTTGACCTGTTTGCGGCTAAATATTGGGGCATGAAGTACGCTACTGCGGCAGCTTGCACTGTTCTTCGTGTCGATCAAATCATCATGGCGAAGAGAGCAGGTGGTCCGAAAGCACGTGATGCTGGTGCACAAGACGCCGATGATGATTAAACATTGAGTGAACAAGAAGTTTCTTTTTCTTTCTCGCATTCGCTGAGTTCCACAGTTGCATTGGGAAAATGCTATCTCCTTAAACACACTAACTACATTTTTGTCCACAGCTTTTGTCCGCAAAATACATTCATCAAAACTAGTTTCAGTTTTTTTTTCCATTATCGTGTTTGTTGGGCTGTTGGCTTAAGCAAATAAAAAAAAACGCTGACTTGATTATTTGTTTTGAAATTCGGATGACTTAATTTATAATAACGTAAATTTGCAAGGTTGCAACGATATCAAAGTATATAGAACCTCTACCACGATGAGCTCGATCTCAGGACGTCAAGTAAGTAGGCGACTTTGCATGGGTAATTTTTTGGATTGGATCGTAATTTCAATATCGTTAAATAGAAAATGAAATTTAATCATAAGAAAGTCTAATGACATGTTTAATACAATATTTTTTTTTAAATTAATGTTCGCTTTGCAGTTACTCTACAAGAAACCATGGAAACCAAGCAGACAAAGATTTAAGGCTTCATTTGAAATTTTCTTACAATAGCTAAGTACGGTTTTTTTTTTCAACACAATTATTTTTAAAAAATGCCAAATACATGCTGCGTTCCAATGTGCACTTCCGGTTATCGAAGAAAGGGAATTGTTACCGAAAAAATTGCAATGTTCAGTACAAAAGACCCGAAAATGCAAAAGAAATGGATGAAATTCATTCCAAGGAAAAATTACGTAGTCAGTGCTAAGTCGCGGGTGTGTGCTCATCATTTTTCAGAATGTGATATAATCAAAGGGTACTTTATGCATGTTGGAGGAGAAAAAATATTCCAGGAACATAAAAATTGGAGACTTAAACCTGAGGCAATTCCAAAAATATTTCCAAGTTAGTATTATTTATGTGTTATTACAATATCCACTTAAAAAATTTTAATTTGTTACTCTTTAAGATTGCCCGTCTCACATGACTAAAGTCGAAAGCAGTGGAAGAAAAAAGAAACTGGATGATATCAAGGAACCTTTCTCTAAGGAAATTAAAGTTAGCATGCAGCCTGAAGGAAAAACAGTTACTATTGTGACAACGACTGTTAGGCCTACAGATTTTACCGATTCTAATGAAAGTGAAGAAGCTGCAGATAGTGCTCAAGACATGCCACTAACACCTACTGAGCACATTGATTGGGAAACAGAAATTGGCAAACTTACATTTCCAAGTAATTGGTCGTATACCAAGCAAAACGACGAATTTCACATCTTCAAATTAGAGAAAGATCAGCAAGGAATATTAGAAGTTGAGAGATATTTGGAGTTGTGTAACGGAATCGTTTCCTATAAACTGAAAAAAGTGGTAGTCCCACAAAACAATGAACTTTTGCCATCTTTAATAACATCGATTACTATGCTGAGAAATGTTATCAAAGTTTTTGATGAAATGAAAGTTTGTGGTGGAGTTACTGTTGATTCAAAAAATGTCCTCGAGAAATTGAAACAGGTTGAATTTAACGAAGGTTATGAAGACAATGATGTGTGGCGTTCTTACTCTTGTAAGCGTTTACTACAACCTCCACCGTCTAAATTTCCAAACGCGAGAAAGTTCACTTCCTGCCAAGATTGCCGTTATTTCAAAATAACCCTCCGAAAGAAGATTTGGAACCTTAACCAACTAAATTCATTGAAATCTTTAAAGTAAATAACCTTATTGAATAGTATTCTTTCTGTGTGACTGTGTGTGTGCAAGACTATTCCTGGATGCGATGCCATGTATTGAGTATATGAGTCTCGAAAATCTCGTTCTTATTTTGATTCCCTGCGCTTCAGCCATTTGTCCGTATATGCGCTGACCATTGATAAAGATTCAGAGAAAATGATTCACTGTAAGTTGAAAAGTGAAACCAATTAAACGCTTTTATTCATGTCTAATCAAGTTAAACGCTGTTGTTCAAGTCTAATCAATACACACAGTCAATTCCGCCAGAAAGATTTTTCAAATTTCACGGACGACGGTAGATCTAGAACCCCTGGCGGCAGTTATATGATCCAATGTCTTGCATGCGCTTGCATGAGCTTTCAAAATAAAGTTTGTTTTCAATTCCAAATATCAATAGAAATTCTATTTTTCTCGGAAGTAAGTAAAATAACTTGATACGTGTGACATATTGTGAAAATTTACGTACCTCAACAAATCTAGGCTCGAATATTTCTCCGCCACACGTAGACTCCACTCACTGCGATTTTGTCTGCAACACAACAAGATGTCAGAGATCATTGTACAGGAAGTGAGACCTCGGTTGTTTCGCATAAATTGGGTGTTTAGTGAAGCTATGATTAAGGACATGGGAATGTACAAGGAGACTTTTCAGTTACGTGGGTCCTTTTCAGAACTAAGTTACACCATCAGTTGCCATCTTTCAAAATCCCCTGCTGAAACATTGAAGTATAAATATGATATAACTGTTCAGGAATCCAGAAGTGACAAAAACTCCAGTGATGTAAGTGGTAACATTAACTATTTGGTTCTTTATTGACTTAATTTAAAACATGATTTTTATATAAGCAGGTGAAATCACCAGCAGAAATGTTGTCTTACGATTCATCTACCTGGACAAAAACAGTAGACAACCCTAAGCTTTCCCCAACATATGTTTGGGTAAGTAGTACGTGTCCCAGAGGCAAAGAATCACTGTTGTTGAAGATGGCTGACAACTGGCAAGCTGTGAAATACTGCAAAAGTATGCGAGAATTCCTTACAATTTGGATGGATTTCACAAATGCGACCATTGTTGAAAATCAAACGGCGTCCAACTCATTCAACGACATTTCTGAATTGTTTTTCAAACAACATTTATGTGATGTGGCATTTCATTTCAGCAACGGCAAGACAATCGGTGCTCACGTCCTAATACTTTCGGCCGGTAGCCCCGTGTTCCAGTCAATGTTCCAGTCAAAATCGGGGCGGGAGTCACAGGCGCGCAAAGTGACCATCGAAGACATTGGAAGAAAAGTATTTCGCCAGTTCCTCATCTATCTCTACACCGGGAAAGCGCCAAAACTCGAAAGAGAGAGCATGACGCAGTCGCTCTACGAAGCTGCCGAAAAGTATAAAGTCGTGTCGCTTCAACGTGAATGTGTCCAGGCATTGCTGCAGCGACAATTGAAAATCGAAAACGCCATCGACTTGTTGATTTGGTCTCATTCGAAAGCGATCACGAAACTCTTGGAAATCGTCATGAAATTCGTAACTGACAATTTTCGTGAGCTGTGTTACAAGTCGGAATGGTTGGAAGTCATCAAAAATCATCCGGAGTTGTGCCTCTTGGTAAACCAACGTGTTGCCGGTCCAGCCCCTATCACAATCGAGTGATGTTTCCATTCTATGAACAAGTACTCTGTGCTTTCAAAATCTTTTGTTTTACTCGTTTTAGTGATGATTCGTTTCCTTTCGATGTATTGTTTAATAATACAATATGATACCGAAAAATTCGCAGACTTAAATGGATTTATATTTCGGTGATATAGTGGTTCAATGTAATTTCTAAACATCTTGCATTAGAAGTTGTTTCACTGTTCAAATTCTGGCGAAAACGTCAGGTTAGTTATCTGTTCAATTTTTATCGCATGGTGTGCTGGAAAATGTAGTGAACTAGCTACTTTAGTGTCTCAGTGCTTCTAGCGAACACTGCGAAGAATTTATATTAATGCTTAATGCTTAACTTAACGGATTTTACGTCTATCATGTTTTTTAGCTGTTCAGTTTCGCATATCCTTAGTTCAGCATTTGAATTAAGTCTCTTTGTGTGAAAACTAGATGGCGCCACTTATTTGGGTCGGCCCGTCCCGTTTATTTTTCTCAACCCGGGCTTTTAACTAGTGTTCTCATCGCCCGGGTTACAACCCTAGAACAGAGCCAACTTGCCACTTGCCAGACATATGAAATCACGATCGTTGATTTGAAATTGCTGAAATAGAAAAGGTACTCCGTAGAAACTCGGTAACAAAAAATTGTATGAAGAAAGTTGGTGGAAATGATTTGGTGTGAAAATGAAATGAAATGTAAATGATTTGCTGTAGGAAATCCGCATGCTGCCCAATAGCATAGACAAAGACCACTGGTTGATGCTGTCCATAAGAAAATTAACATGGCCAACTGTCGCCAGAATTCTTGCTACCCTTCCTCCGATTTTCCCGATTCTGTTTTGCTTGTCCTGCCCTCTAGTTTACGTTTTGTTCTCTACAGTATCTTGCTTTCTTCCAACCTTCCGCCATTGTTCATGGCAGTTTGTGTGTCCCATATTAGAACTGTAGGCAGCGTACGTACGCCGCAAGGTACCCGAAGGGGATGTTAAGGGAACTAGTTGGTATATAGTAGTATTGGTATAGTTTTATAAAGGCAGCTATAGAATAATTATAGAATAATAATAATATTCTGTTATAAAGGTATTATTAAGAGTAATAAATAATATTTAAAAAAAATGTTATGCCCTTAGTTTCCGGAAGAATGTAATAGGCAGAAATCGAGAAAGAGATGAAAAGCATATTTCCGCATGTTTCTATCCAAACATTAAATACAAATTCAATTCCAAAAAACCTAATATGATATGGCGCGGCGTAAGGGTAAGGCGTGACTTTGGTGCGGCGGAGGCTTCGCCCCGCCACCCCACGTCACACCGGATCTTGTTAAAATTAAATGTAAGTAACTACCTATCAGCACTTCTTTTACTGGAGATTGATAGCGTTTGGTGATAACATACAGTGACTTCTATTCTATCCTACAATATTACTCCAACAGGATGATAATTCTGAAAAGAAAAATAAGACAAGCTAGAGATGGTCCAACAATCAACGGCGGTACTATATGCTTTTTCTTCGATCCTGGGTCATTCTGGTCATATTCAATAGAGACGATGCTGTCTCCTACAGGAGTATTAGAACTAAAATTTTGATAATTAAAAAAATATGACATTTAGTTGGTTATTCAGCTGCATGTATTAAAATTTTTCTTGTTAACCTTCGACTTTCTTCCATCAGAACTGTGGGTAATCTAGTCGAAGAAGCTTCACTATTCGATAGACTGGCTAAAGACGGTCCAACAATGAACGATGGCACGCTTTTTCTTCAAATTTGCGGCGTTTTCGTCATATTCTATAGAGACGCTGCTGTCCCAAAAGAGTTCCAGAACTAAAAGTGTTATTAATTACAATCAGTAAATTATCCAGCATGATGCCTTATCATTTGTCTTGTTAACCTGTGACTATCTTCAATCGTAACTGTGGGTCGTCGAAGAAGCATCAATATTCGATAGACAGGCTACAGATGGCCCAACAATCAACGAAAGATATGGCACTCAGACGTTTTTTTTCGTTCTCATATTCAGTAGAGACAATACTGTCTTCTATAGGAGTATCAGAACTAAAAATAAGTGTTAAAAGAGTCCGTGAAACAACTAAATTCATGACTTATTAGTTGTCAAATTACCTTCTAGCTTCTACTGGTTTCAGTGACTAGTAGGTTTTTTACAGGTTCTCCCATAAGTTCGTTTAACTGATGACAGCGTTAGCTGCGAAACGCCAGCTGGGACTGGGAGATCTTGTTGAAATCGATTGACGATAATTAGACAAATTATTATTGAAAAAAAATAACTATAGAAATAATACCCAATCGACTTTCAAATCTCTTAAACGCTGAGACCTTTTTTTCAGAATTAGGTAGTGAGTTCTTAATTGGAGTAGCTACTTCAATTTGAAGCGGTACAACCCGCGGGCGGTGGCCAACATATTTATGGAAGCGAGTGTACTACTACTTTGACTATCAATTTTATTTTATCATACGGGCTTCAAGTCGATTGTCACGTTACGTTTATATCCCTGTCAGCTGTCACATGTCTCTGTATCATCGTCTGCTGTAACAGCTATTGAAATTCTGTCAAAAAGTAACAAGAACTCCGTTTGATCAAACGCCTTAATGGATATCAGCCACAATTTTCAGAAAAGATGTAAAATATCCTCAGCTACGTAGTAGAGTTATTGAAATGTAATAAAAATGTTGATTACAATCAATAATTGCAAAAAACTAGTGCATCCATCTATGTAGTGTTACGATAACTGCAAAAAGCCATCTGTGTAGTGTTACGAGAACTGAGGGTGCCCATGTAAAAACCATACCAATGTAAACCATACTGCAAACGAAACTTTGACCAGTAACCCTTCGGGTAATTTAGCAAGAGAAATGTCGTATACGATAGAAAAAGAAGCTGTGGTGTATATTATTTTAAATTTTTGTTTAATTGAAGAGGAAAATCATAGATTTTCAACTTTTGAAGTTAACATAGAGGCTTTCATAGTGGGAAAATTAATTCCTTAACCTGGATGCTCAGCTATCTGTGGTCGGCATTTTGATGTTAATGTCATTATTAAAGGGAGAGAAATAGGAGGAATTTTCCATCCATTCAAGAAATGGACCCTTAAAGACCTTGCTGTACCCAAACACTTTCTATGTAATATATTTTGCAAATGTTAATTTGAAAACTAGTATGTTGCTGAAGTAACTAGACAACTTTTACGTAGGCAAACCTGTTGATCCTCTTGCTGAATATCTTGATTGTTCTCAAGCTAAGAAAGGTACTTTTCTAATATCATTAAAACATGAAACCCAATATAACTATTGTTATTTTACAGGTGGGCCCAAGATACATAACCCATTTGCTGATTGCAACAAAGAAAATCGTAAAACTCTTGCTTCCCAAATCTTCTAATAATGGTCAATATATTTCTAGATTTAATATCATCATATTGTTGCATACATCATTCCAAGGCATGTTGAAAATAATACTGAAATTGTTATCACAGGTGGGACATCAAAACAGACTTCAATATCTGATTGCAGCACTGGAAATCGGCAGCCTCTCATTCAAACAATGGTACTTGAAACATAAGTTTTAATTGAAAATATAAATTGACATTCTCAATTTCTGCAGGTACACTCATCAATTTAGCTAGTCCCCGTAAACACTTTGAGATGATTAATAGCATTAATCAAATGGACCAAAATGTGACTGTTCAATAATTTGTTAAGAGCAGCTCAAGGTAAATCGTAAATCATTGTGGAAGTTTTAAAATATAGATTGTAATTTAATAAGTCTTATTCATTTATCCAAGGTGAAGCCAGTGTGACACTTCATGACCTTGGAGTTAACAATTTCCCGTTCCTCTGAGAGACTAGCTTCGACTGATCCTGAAGCAACAGATGTTTGTTTTAGTCAAGACTCTCAAGAGTCCCTTTCGGGTGATCCCAAGACCCTTCAAATCGACAATTATCCAAATGAAGACTACATGAAGAAGTCCTACTTCTATTGTTTAAACCTTTGTGGTCCGTTATAACATTCTATATCGTCCAAATGAACAATAAACTTCTCCTGTTTAAACCTTTGTGTCCCATTCCATCACATTCCATTTTATCCAAATGAAAAAGACTCGGCGATTGATGAAGAGAGAAAGAAATCATAAATAAAAAAATTGACAATTTTCTTACCTTTTTTTATTAATTCAGTTAATAATGAAACAATAAAAAAACTGACAGAAAGCAATTGAACAT
This sequence comes from Daphnia pulicaria, assembly GCF_021234035.1. NCBI lineage: Eukaryota > Metazoa > Arthropoda > Branchiopoda > Diplostraca > Daphniidae > Daphnia > Daphnia pulicaria. Next base: position 6,835,734 of record NC_060917.1, read on the forward strand.
AATTACGAAAACTTGTCAATAAGTCAATAACACTTACGACAAGAATTACTTAAGATTTAGGACGACTTGCATAGAATTTTACCAAGACCCAAGACAGAAAGAAAACATTATAAACAATACTCGTCTGCAACACCCTTGGTAGCCACGGTGCAGTACAGCAGTTTATCCGCTAGGGGCAGGACAAGCAAAACAGAAACTCGGGGTCAGTAGGGATAGGGCTAAAAGGATAGGACATGCGAAACCAGTCTTTTTTATCTATGCCAATAGGCTCAGGGGTCTCACTAAATTTTGAGCACTTATTTTTGGAGAGCACTAAATTAATGCTAACTTTGGAGCAGTTAATTTTGTGTCCCTATGGCGTTCCATAACATTCAGGACAATTGTATTTTGAATATATTACATGTTAAGTCTGCGTTAAGCACTGTATTCACATTACAGTGTTCTATGGAAATAAGGCCCAAACCAACACTATAACGGATAGATAAGACGATTAATTTTAAACTACTTTAAATCAAAGATTATATTTAATTGTATACGCGAATGCTGTTCATTCTTGATGGATATTGCATATAGTATTTAAAGCTGTTGAAATTGAGAAAATTAAAATAACAGTTATGTATAGTCCCACACCAAAAACACCAGGATTTTAAACTAGATCTAAAACTATCCATTCCACTACAATTAACGAAGACTATTGAATCCAGGAAATGTTCTGCCGGCGTCCCTCCGGATTGTGCCCTGTACTCCTGCTGTCGAATGAGGCGCCAATAAAGGAGGTGTCTGTGTGCGGAAGAAAAGGAAAATGTGAGATTGATTCTAACACATCACACCGCAACTGTCTTTGTCCAGGTCAGTGTCTTATTAGCCTATACAGTAGTACTACACCAGGAAATATTCTGTGACGCCATTAGCGCGTCACAACTTTATTGACAAGTTTCTATACACTGAAAGACAATTGTTGATACCCCAGTTCGTCTAAAAAACATTGGCCAACAGGGAGAGAAGCCAATAATAACGATTGAAAATATAACGTTTGCAATTAAAGGTGCTCGAACCGTAATGACTATATCAGTAGGAATGAGATAATCAAGTCATTTTATTGTAATTATTTTTACTGCTGCTACTACTTGGCATCATTGTTTTGCAAGATTTTCTTTTAGGGGTTGGGAGAAGGTAGAATGAAAAATGGATATTATCTTACTATTCTTTTGCGCCAGATTCCTTCAGTCGGGCGATAATCTTCTCGCCTAGTCCGTGTTTGTTGTCCCTAGCACATGCGAGAGGAATGCGTCCTTGATTGTCGACACAATTCACGTTTACTGCTTCAGTATTGAGGAGTAGTTCGATGAGGTCCATCGATTCTGCGTTTCTCGCCGCCATGTGCAGAGGGGTGACTCCGTTCTTGTCAGCGATGTTAGGGTCGGCTCCCATTTTAATTAGACGACGAGCATTGATTGTAACCGGGTCGGGTCTCTTTATTGCGTAATGGAGTGGTGTCCTTCCGTCGTTGTCAACTGGGTTCACAGCCACGATAGCCTATATAAAAATCAATTAGTATTAGTAAAATTAATTCAATTAGCCTAATTATTATTAGCGTGGGCCCCTGTTTGTCGGCTAGTTTAGTAGGCTACCTCGGCTGTGTTGATGTTGCATTGCCCGGTTTCCAGAATGATGTCGATGAGTTCCGTCGTCTCTTCATTTTTGGCCGCCAAATGCAGTGGAGTGACTTTGGTTTTATTGGCAATGATTGGATTGGCTCCCAATCGAATCAAGTGAGGGGCATTTCTTGCAGAATTAGATCCCATGATTGCGTAATGGAGCGGAGTGTCTCCATCGTTGTCAACTCCGTTGATGTCGAATGTTCCCGTTTCCAGAATGGCGTCGATGACGTCCGTCGTCTTTGCATAAGCTGCCGCCACGTGAAGTGCGTTCGTCCCGTTTTCTCCCCATGCCGCATTATCTAATCTGTTCTCTTTCAGGATATGCTTCGTTTTCACGTTTGAATTTGTGATTGCGTTTAACCTCGCCGGAATGCTCTCCGGTTGGTTGATACCATCTGATGTTGCCTTTTCGCCTTTTTCTCTCAACCGCTTAGCTATTTGTTTACAGATCCCATACAAGTTGGTTGGTGTGTAATCCAGCGCTTTAAGTCCGCTATTGTCCAAATAATTGACATTCACGTCTTTGTGATTTACAAGTAACTCGACGATATTCATGTCTTTGGCATATTTGGCCGCTGCGTGAAGTGGGGTGAGCCCATTTCGATCAGCAGCGTTTGGGTTGGCTCCATTTGTTAAAAGAAATTCTGCTGTAACTTTGTTGGAATGCCTGATTGCCATGTGGAGCGCAGTCATCCCTGATTGATTTCGGTGGTCAATATCAAATTGTTTGTTATTCGCCAGAAATAATCCGAGAATGTCGGTTTTTCGACTAAATGCCGCTGCCAGATGAAATGGAGTGATGCCATTATTGTCACTTATGGTGGGATCGGCTCTCTTTTCCAGCAGGTAGCGAGCACTTGTTGCATTAGATCCCAGTATTGCGTAATGGAGAGGTGTGTTTCCGTCGCTGTCAACCCCGTTGATGTCGAATTTTCCAGTTTCCCGAACGACGTCGATGAACTCCGTCGTCTTTGCTTTAAGTGATGCCACATGAAGCGCATTCCCTTCGTATTCTCCCCATGTCAACGCGCTAATATCTTGTCCGTTTTCCATCAAGAAGCGAATTGTTTCTATGTACGAATCTTCTTCGATGCTATCTGGTACCAATGTCGCAATTTTCTTCGGTTCGTTAGGCCTACTTCCTTCCGACTTCGCGGCCATTTTCCCCCTCAACAGATTTGCAATTTCTTTGGCAAGGCCGTGCTCGTTGTCCATTGCGTAGTGTAGCGCATTGTTTCCTTGGTTGTCTAAATAGTTGACATTCATGTCTATGTGATTAAGGAGTAAGTTAACAATGTCCATGTCTTTTGCATATTTGGCCGCCACGTGAAGTGGAGTGAATCCATTTTCATCAGCGATGTTGGGGTTGGCTCCTTTTGATAACAGAAATTCTGCTGTAGCTGTGTTGGATTGCTTGATTGCCATGTGCAGGGGTGTTATTCCAGATTGGTCTGGGTGGTTGATATTAAATTTGTCGTCATTTGCCAGAAATAAGTCGAGAATGTGGGGTTCTCGAATAAATATCGCTGCCGTGTGAAATGGAGTGAGCCCTTCGTTGTTGCTGGCTATGGTGGGATCGGCTCTTTTTCCAATCAGGTGACGAGCATTTATTGCAGCATTATATCCTGTGATTGCATAATGGAGAGGTGTCCATCCATTGTTGTCGGTTCCGTTGATGTCGAATTTTCCCGTTTCCCGAATGAATTCGATCAGATCGGTCGTCTTTGCATAAAATGATGCCAAATGAAGCGCATTCGTTCCCATTTCTCCCCACGTCGCTTTGCTGATGAAATCTGCTCCAAATTCTTTGAATCGGCTACGAACCTTTTCCACGTCCGAATCCTCGATTGCGATACGTAGAGCAGTTTGAGACATCTGGCCGACTTTATCTTCCGTTTTGATTGAATCGTCGCCGATGGTGTGTGCAATGCTACCGACTTCAGCCTTCCTTGCCTGCATTTCTCTAATCTTGTCATAGATTGATTGATTGTGCGGGTTGGGCTGATGTTGGCCACGGTAGGTTTTTGCCATATCGGCTTCTATCCTTTTTAACAGATTGGCCACTTTTGCTGCTGGCCCGTGCTCGTTGGACAAAATTTGTTTGATCGCATTCAGCTCGTCTAAAACTTTGGGATTTTGGAGTACCTGAATGCGTGCAATTCCTTTTTGGTTCAGCCGATCGACAATTTCCTCTCCCAACTTGTGCTGCACGTTACAGTAGGCGTAACATAAAAGCATCGTGTCCTCTTTGTACTGGTTAATCTCTTCATCTCGAATATTCTTTAGTAATACGTCGATGATTTTCATGTCCTTCGCACTGAATGCAGCCACGTGAAGTGGAGTACGGTCATTATTGTCTCGACAATGAAGATCAGCGTCCTGTCTAATCAAATGCTCGGCAATGATTGCATTGGATTGGGAGGCGGCGCAATGAAGTAAAGTCCATCCCAGATCATTTGGAATGTTGACATTGCCCGTTCCTTTGACTTTTTGAGCAGTCAGCACCCCAGCAGCAGCATCTTTGTCGACGGCAGTGCTATCGTCAGTCTCTTCGTTGCTGCCTTCCTTGCTGGCCTTATGAACTTTGCTATGCGCTAGGAGCAAGTCGATGATTTTCGTGTCATGTGTGACAGCGGTCGCCAAATGAAGTGCGTTATACCCGGAATGGTCGCACGTTGTGGGGTCGACACTGTATGGAGGATTTAGAAGATGTTGGACCATTTTAGTTTTCGAATTGCAAATCGCTAATTGTAGCGGGGTAAGTCCGTTTTGAGTGATGCCCAGCATGTTGTACTCCCCGCCTTTAATTATCATATCAAACAGACGGGTATTTTCTACATAAATGAGAGTGAATATAGGGTGCCAATCAGTAACACCCGTCAGGATGTTGATCAAATCCAACATTTCTTTTTCTCGGTCACTTTCAGGAGGAGAGTACGGGAAAAAACCCTTGAAATCGTATTGTTCTTGAGTCATTTGTTTGCTGACGAAAGTGACAAAGGATTGACAGTTGGATCTCTTGATGTGATACTTTTCCGGAATCATCTTCTGGGCCCAAAGGACAGCAAACAGATCTTTAATCGTACCTTTTCCTTTTAAATCTTCTTTAATGGGCTTCACTTTCTTTCGTGGTTCGTCATCGCGCTTGTGCTTGACGTTTTCTTTGTTGCGGGATCGTTGCAAAGTAATGTAGTCCATGCCCTTTTCTAGTGACCACCAGTAGACTTCAGCATCGTCTGCTGTTTCACTTTCTCGTTTCTTTGTCGTTTTGAAGACGATGAAAACGTGAAATGCTCCTTTGAAATCCTCCCACCAGCCCATACTGCTTTGGTGGGCTTCGAACTCGGTTATTTCCAAATGTTTGTCGATGTCTTTTAAAACGGACAGCTTTTGAGTTGTTTTAGCTTCAGGTTCATCGAATTGATTCAAAGTCTCTTCGTTGAGTAGAAATCGTAATAGCGCAGGGTCCGAGATTTCGTGTTCCACGTCAGGGTTGTTATCAGCGTCGGGCACAAAGAGCAACTTTTGCTTGGAATCGGCACCAAAATAGTCTCCCACAGATGGGATATTTGAAAGTAGACTAGCAAATACCCATCCGATACATAGGCGCAATACAAGTTTTGATGAGTCTCTCACCTTTTGCCAGTACTTGCCACCGAAATATGGCAACATTCCAAAACACATCACGCACAATATAAGCAAACCCCATAGCATAGAAACAAGTAAATCCGCCATCATGGACTTCCTTACTTGGTGCACTAAACACCCGAAAAATAAAATTGTTTGACGCTGCTTTTACTTGTTTGCCGTAGGTTTCAGCACTTTGTGATACGTATCCGTTACTGCTGAGTTAACGAAAGTGACTGACTCATTACGCCTAGATACCAATGCTTAATTTCCTCACATGATCATAAAAGGGTCCCTTATTTTCACATCTTGACCGTCAATTCATTCCGTCACCTTCGGCGTCAGCGACTAGGTGTAGGTGTAATCTCTTGTTTTTTATGACCGAAGGAGGCGATAAGAGCGACGAGCGATGCGGACTTTATCTGTTTTTCACAGGCTTATTTATGCCCTGTCATTGATCTACTGCTGGAACTTTCCATCGGTAACTTCTGGACACGTCCGGCTGACAGTCGAAACACTGGATAAGGATAGGCCTAATACTTTCCAATTATGCAGATCATGAAAATTTTGTGTGAAGAAAAGTATTAGGCCTAAATGGTGGACATTTTCTGTGGAACATTTTGTAGACCTATAGGCCTACTCGTTCTCTTTCGTCTCGAGGTTTATCAGTGCCGATTTCCTGACGACCGGTTCCAAGCTAACAATAATAGTCGCTCGTAACAAATCAGGACTGGATGCTGTTGGTCATTCACTTGTTTTACAGATCACCAAGATTCCCCAGGCAGTATCAACCGATCCATGCTCAGAGATCTGTGTTCATCATTATTGTTTGTATTCTTCTGCTTTAATACAATCAATCCACCAGGTACTGAGAAGACCATGGGTAAGCTTGTTTGATTTTCCGTTTCCTGATGGGAATGGTTTGATTCAGCTGCAATACTGTATAAGTCAAATTATTATTTTTCCGGCAACTTATTGTTAGATCCACACGTTGCTTACGTATAATAAGGCTCAATATTAGAATAAAGCCTTCAAACAGCACCTAGCACTGTGTTTCCTGTTGCGGTTTTCTTAATACATTTTTCTGGGAAATGGAGTTGACAGGAGACCACTCAGACCAGTGACTTTGGATTGAGAGCTTTTCTTTTGATGGGGATAACCCTTTTCCATTCTTCAAATGAAGACTGGTCTTTGAATTTGAATTAATTATAATTTCTTCTGCATACGTGGCAAATAAAAATTGTGTTTTTTTTCCTGTTAATTGTTGTTTTTAGTTATTATCCTACTCATTGCTGTACTATTTCTCTACTTGTTTTTGTGCTATATTCTGATGAAGATGCTCTTTGCCTCCATCGCTCTGGAGATCTTCTATCCAACGATGTCCACAACCACCTGCTGGCCTTCCCGTCCAACGTCCGCTAAGTGGTCTACCAGCGGTGCTGGCCAAGGCCATGGCATTTTTATAATTAAAATTATATTTAATTCATAATTAAATCCTCTACTACGTCCAGATAGAAATATTCAGCAACTTTCGGGAAGGAGACCAAAGAGATTCGAGAAGGAGTTGTGTCTGTTGGTAAATCAGCGTGTTGTCGGCCCAGCCCCTATCACAATCGAGTGATGTTTCCATTCTATGAACAAGTACTCTGTGGGTTTGTACTTTCAAAATCTTAATTGTTTTAATCGTTTTAGTGAAAATTCGCTTCCATTCGATGCATTGGCTAATAATACAATATAATATGATACAGAAAAATTCGCAGATTTAAATGGATTTTTATTTCGGTGATATAGTGGTTCAATGTAAACATCTTGCTTTAGAATTTAGAAGTTGTTTAACTGTTCAAATTCTGGCGAAAACATCAGGTTAGTTATCTGTTCTATTTTTATCGCATGGTGTGTTGAAAAATGTAGTGAACTAGCTACTTTTTAGCGTCTCAGTGCTTCTAGCGAACACTGCGAAGAATTTGTATTAATGCTTAATGCTTAACTTAACGGATTTGACGTCTTATCATGTTTTTTAGCTGTTCAGTTTCGCATAGCCTTAGTTCAGCGTTTGAATTAAGTCTCTTTATGTAACAGTTAGATGGCGCCACTTATTCGGGTCGACCCGTCCCGTTTTTTTTCTCAACCCGGGCTTTTTACTAGGGTTCTCATCGCCCGGCTTACAGCTCTAGAATACAGCTCTAGAACAGAGCCAACTTGCCAGACGTATGACATCACGATCGTTAGATTGAAATTGCTGAAATCGAAAAGGCACTCCGTAGAAACTCGGTAACAAAAAATTTTATGAAGAAAGTTGGTGGAAATGATTTGGTGTGAAATGAATACTGCGCTTCAAGTACGTCCACTACTTTGTCGTTATAAAAATAAGTAAATTACTGGCTATGAGAAATGAGTTAATGACTATTGACTTGCAATAATTTGTAAATACTTTACTAGACTTGCTTGACTTGCAGTTTCCAATCTCTGGGCCAATCTCTTTGTGCTTTGTACCCCATGCCCCTCCTGCACATTAACCTCCTTATAAGATCTTGTCACGTCATCGTCACGTGTATCAAAATTTAAATTACGTGAAAATAACCTACGAAAATAAACACGTTGGACGGCAACAGGCTTATCATTCACGGTGAGTAGTTGCAGAGCAAGTTTGACCCGTTTGAGCAGGTCGAGCAGCCGAAAAACAAAACAAATTTTGTAGTAAACACTCATTTAAATAATTGCGCAACGCTGTCTTATTATGGAAAAGTCAGACAGACGAATAATAAAGTGGACGAGTCTCAGTCCATTACAAGGCTGAAAATAAAAGCTCTGATAGAAGGGCCGCTTAGCAACTCGCACGAGGGAGAAAAGCCGGAGAGATTCGTCCGTACACGCGCAAGGAATTCCCAAGGAGCGAAACGTGATCCTCCTTAATTGTTTACTGCTTCTTAGTCAGGTAAAAACTGAATAGGTCCTTTAGTCCTTGGTCGTTTGCGTCATGAGACGTCCGAAAAACAAACAACAACGTTTTGCCACTGGCGAGGTTTTGTGTTACGTGCCTGCGGTGGCATCGGCACTATGAGTGCCGTCCAAAAGAGTCTTTATTACTTTCATGCTATGCACAATTCTAGCTCAGTTGTGTTTGCCTAGCAACATAGATAAGATCACTCTCTGGTGAGTGATAGAAGTCTTGGTATTTTTTGTAACTTGCAAGTTGTATTCGTTTTAATAGGGTTTACCTTCACAATGCTGGGAGCTTGTGTATCGAGATGGGGCCTCACTGGCTTGCCCCTGCGTCTTCTGAACAGCAAAACGTGCTGCCCCACCACACAGCTCTACCAATCGCAGGCCAATTATTCACCCAACAAATGCAAAGATGTGGAATACAAACCCATCAGATCAGTCCTGGTGGCCAATAGAGGTATATCTGACATTTTATTGTTCAATTTGTCTTTTTTATCAATGCCTTTATCGAAACAGGTGAAATTGCCATAAGAGTGTTTCGAGCTTGCAGCGAGCTAGGTATTCGTTCTGTGGCCATCTACTCAGAGCAGGACAAGATGCAAGTGCACAGGCAAAAGGCAGATGAATCTTACCTGGTTGGCAAAGGTTTGGCTCCAGTTGCTGCTTATCTTTCCATTCCGGAAATCATCCGTGTCGCCAAAGAAAACCGAGTCGACGCCATCCACCCTGGCTACGGTTTCCTCTCCGAGCGGGCAGATTTCGCACAAGCTTGCGTCGACAGTGGTATCCGCTTTATTGGCCCGTCTCCTCGCGTTGTCCACCAAATGGGCGATAAAGTAGCTGCAAGGCAAGCTGCCATCGAAGCCAATGTCCCAATCGTCCCTGGAACTCCAGGTATTCAATTTTTGTTTCTTTAATTATATCGACTTGATTTCTGACTTGATTTTCATTTATCACAGGCCCAGTAACGACAACCGAAGAAGCAGTCAACTTTTGCCGAGAATATGGTCTGCCCGTCATCTTCAAAGCCGCCTACGGTGGCGGCGGCCGCGGTATGCGTGTCGTGCGTAAAATGGAAGAAGTGGAGGAACTCTTCCAGAGGGCCACATCCGAAGCCCTGGCCGCTTTCGGCAATGGGGCCATGTTTATCGAGAAGTTTGTCGAGAGACCCAGGCACATTGAAGTGCAGATTCTTGGCGACCGAGCCGGAAACGTTGTCCATCTTTTCGAACGCGATTGCTCGGTCCAGCGCCGTCACCAGAAGGTGGTGGAAATCGCCCCAGCACCCAATCTCGACCCGGCTGTTCGTGAGCGTATGACCATCGATGCCGTTCGACTTTGCCAGCACGTCGGTTACGAAAATGCCGGAACGGTCGAATTTCTGGTTGACGAAGCTGGCCGTCATTACTTTATCGAAGTTAACGCTCGATTGCAGGTAATTTTAGCTGTGCGGTTTTGAAATTGAATTTACCAATGGAATTTTGGTGAAAAATTAGGTGGAGCACACTGTGACGGAAGAGGTGACGGGCATCGACCTTGTCCAGCACCAAGTCAAGATCGCCGAAGGCCTGACTCTACCCGAATTGGGTCTAGATCAGAGCAAAATCAAAATTCAGGGCAGTGCCATCCAGTGCCGCATGACGACAGAAGATCCGGCTAAAAACTTCCAGCCGGACACAGGCCGTATCGAAGTATTCCGGAGCGGCGAAGGTATGGGCATTCGTTTGGACAGCGCCTCGGCCTTTGCCGGAGCCATCATCTCGCCCTACTACGACTCGTTGCTGGTCAAAGTCATCGCTCACGCCGGAAACCTGCCGGCCTCGGCCGCCAAAATGGTCCGAGCTCTGCGGGAATTCCGCGTCCGAGGCGTCAAGACCAATATTCCATTCCTACTCAACGTCTTGGAGAACCAAAAGTTTCTAACGGGCACCCTGGACACTTACTTTATCGACGAGCATCCCGAGCTGTTCCAGTTTGTTCCGTCACAGAATCGCGCACAAAAGTTGCTCAACTACGTCGGCGACGTCCTGGTAAACGGCCCGCTCACCCCACTGGGCACCGATCTCAAACCGGCCCACGTGGAACCGCAAGTCCCGGCGGTCGATTCCGGCCGCCAACTGAGCGGATTCCGCGAAATCATTACGGAGCAAGGCCCGGAAGCTTTCGCCAAAGCCGTCCGCAACCACAAGGGTCTCCTGCTGATGGACACGACTTTCCGTGACGCCCACCAGTCGTTGCTGGCCACCCGAGTCCGCACGCACGACCTGCTCAAAGTCTCGCCGTACGTGGCCCAGAATTTCTCGTCGCTCTACAGTCTGGAGAATTGGGGCGGTGCCACGTTCGACGTGGCCATGCGGTTCCTGCACGAGTGCCCGTGGGAGCGATTGGAGGAGATGCGACGCGTCATGCCAAACATTCCATTCCAGATGTTGTTGCGCGGGGCCAATGCCGTCGGCTACACCAGTTACCCGGACAATGTCGTCTACAAGTTTTGCGAACTCGCCGTTCAAACAGGTACACTGGACAGATGAAACACAAGTTGATTGAAACTCTTATTAAATTTGTTTTAATTTTACTTGACGGCAGGAATGGACATTTTCCGAGTCTTTGATTCCCTGAATTATCTGCCCAATATGATGTTGGGCATCGATGCCGTAGGCAAGGCCGGCGGTGTAGTGGAAGCGGCCATTTCTTACTCTGGTGATATCTCGGACCCGTCAAGGACCAAGTACACCCTGCCTTATTATTTGGATCTGGCCGACGAGTTGGTCAAGGCCGGCACTCACGTCCTCTGCATCAAGGACATGGCTGGGCTCCTCAAGCCTCGGGCGGCGACTATGCTGATTGACGGCATCCGCCAACGTCATCCGGACGTTCCCATCCACGTCCACACGCACGACACTTCTGGCGCCGGAGTCGCCTCGATGCTGGCCGCTGCTCAAGCCGGAGCTGACGTTGTCGATGTGGCTGTCGATTCCATGTCAGGCATGACCAGCCAGCCGTCGATGGGCGCCGTCGTGGCCAGTCTGCAGGGCTCCGAGTTGGACACGGGCATTTCACTCGAGTCCGTCAGCGACTATTCGGCCTATTGGGAGCAGGCCCGCACGCTCTACGCTCCGTTTGAATGCTGCGTCACCATGAAGTCGGGCAACGCCGACGTCTATCTCAACGAGATCCCAGGCGGCCAGTACACCAATTTGCAGTTCCAGGCCTATTCTCTCGGACTGGGCAACCAATTTGAGGACGTCAAGAAAGCCTACAGGGAGGCCAATCAACTCCTTGGCGACATCATCAAAGTCACTCCGTCCAGCAAAACTGTCGGAGACTTGGCCCAGTTTATGGTCCAGAATAAGTTATCTGGCCAGGACGTCCTGGATCGCGCCGAAGAGCTCAGCTTCCCCAAATCGGTGGTTGAATTCATGCAGGGATATTTGGGCATTCCGTACGGTGGATTCCCCGAGCCGTTCCGCACTCGAGTTCTCAAAGGTATGCCCAAGGTCGAGGGCCGTCCAGGAGCCTCGATGCCGTCCATGGACCTGGACAAACTGAAGGAAGATTTGATTGAAGCTCATGGCAATCAGGTACTACTCATTCATTCTATTAATTTCTAAATTTAAAATTTTGTTGTTGTTCGTCACAGATCCGCGATGTTGACGTCATGTCAGCCGCCATGTACCCGTCCGTCTGCAAAGAATTTCTCGAGTTCCGCTCCAAGTACGGTCCGGTCGACAAATTCGCAACGCGCATTTTCCTCACGGGCCCCAAAGTCGGCGAGGAATTTGAGGTGACCATTGAGAAGGGCAAGACGTTGCACATCAAAACTTTGGCCATGGCCGAAGATCTGACCAAAACCGGCGACCGCGAAGTTTTCTTCGAGCTCAACGGCCAATTGCGCTCCGTTTTCATCCGTGACAATACGGCGGCCAAGGAACTGCACATTCATCCCAAGGCGGAGAAAGGCGTCAAGGGCTCGGTGGGAGCTCCAATGCCTGGAACGGTGATTGATCTCAGAGTGAAATCCGGCGATAAAGTCGAAAAGGGACAACCACTGGTTGTTTTATCGGCCATGAAAATGGAAATGGTCGTCCAGTCTCCTTGCACAGGTAATTTTGATAAGATAAATCATTATAAGAATAGAAATTCATTTTTACTGTTTGTTCCAGGAATCGTGAAAACGGTGGACATCGCCAAGGATATGAAACTTGAAGGCGACGACTTGCTCCTGACCATCGAAGAGTCGAAATAAAACTCTAGTTGAAACCACAAATAGAAATGAATACAAACAAAATCGTTGTCGTAGTCATGGTTGGACGTATAGCCATTCAGTGTTTGGTTTCGAGGGGGGTAGTAAGAGGTGAAGGGCGTCGAATGGCTCATCAAATCATTTCAAAAATCCAACAGTCATATCTGTTCGTTTTCGCTTGTCTCTTTTTTGGATTCATTCAGTTTTGAATTGTTCTCTCTCTATCAAGCCGTTCGGCCCGTGGGGCGACGCATATCGTCTTCCTAAATGTTTTCTTCTTTTATTTTCGATTTATTTGTTCTCAAGTTTATCTGTTAGCGTGTGGCCTTGTGTTTGCTTTGCGCTAACTCCGTTTTTTTTGGGTCTACATCTCGATTTCGAAGAGTAAACCTTGTCATAGCTATGTCTTGTTTGGCTTTTCCTGACTATAGCATTCACAATTGTCCTAGAAGGTTTTCTCTGTTAACTTTTTTTAAACTGCTGTTGCAGAGTTACAGATGGAATGTTGTTGTCTCATTGTATGCGAAAATATAATAGATGACTTGTGTTCAATGTTCGATAATCTTAACATTTCATGTAGTTTTTAGAAAATTGGGTTCTCCTATTTTATTCGTGTTTTAACAAGATGAGTTGGCGGCTATCGTTTTTAGCTGGAAATTTGACAAGTAATTAACAAGACACATATTATAACTTTGAAGAAATGCGAAACATGAAAAAGGAAACGATATTAAACGATATTTCGATATTGTAGGAGTTATTAATTATTAAAATTTTAGGGCGGGGGAGACAAGCTTACACAACGAATCTTTATGCTCTTCGTTTGCCCATTTCACACCAATAAACATAGCAAATATTTATATTTTCGTGATCCTTGTTTCACGAAGAATGCTTCGATGCAAAGAAATGGATTTTTTAACGTGTTTTTTTATGCTTAATTTGTAAATGTCTACTGACCAATCCTCGACAAGCATGACGGCGGCCATTTTTTTAACGCGGGTTTTACAAAATTCTATGAAATTTAGGGCTGGGTTATCTTTTATTAACCTTTTGAATTAACTTATACATCAACCATTCATTTATATAAAGAAACATAAATATTTTTAATTAAATTTGATTGATTTAGTTTGCTTAAACAGAATTTGACGTTATATAAATCAAAATTGATAATCGAATCCGTCTTGAAAGATTTGGCTTAATTAAACCCTAGATTTAAACGATTTTTAATACAAAACACATAAACTATCTATCCAAAAGGCACACTCTAATTGACAAGTCGACTCTTATAAACTAGTCGATAAGAATCGACTTTCCTCAGTAGAAAAAGTGACGGCCGTTCGTCGCTAAGGATCGACGAGTAGTCTGCCACCATGTTACATATATATGTTCTCATGAGACAAAGAACTTCTTTCTTATGATACATTTTACTTAAAGAACTAGTTATTCATGGTTACTGTTTCAAGTTACTAAACAATCAAATTATTAGTGATATATTTTACGTATGGGACACTTTACTTTTAACACTGTATCATTAAGAGAAAACAAAAATGAGTTGTTATCAATGGCAACTGTTAGTCTGTTACTAGTGCGATTCCGTCACTCTGAGATGCACCCGTACGAATACAGTCAGGCATAACAATACGAAAATGCCAAGCATATGGTTCTGTTATTGATAAAACGTGAGTGAATTTGCTATATTTAGCGATTTTTTTTGTTTTTCACGGTTGAGCGCACTTGGGTACTGCCCCCAAGGCCCTGCCCGTGCTCCTTATTTGGTCCGTAGACCGAGGCGGAAGTTATTTCCTCACAAAGAATTAGTCTGACATTCGTAGGCCTACCCGGCCTACCACTTTCGCTGGCAGACAGCGATTCTGATACCTCTGGATGAAGTATTTCTTTACCTGCCAAACAGCAGCCAAAAATATCATCGATGGAACCCATAATCTCGTTACCGTTATCGAAATTATGGGAAGAAGAAACTGGCCGACTGGAAATGATTTTGAAAATCAACCTCTCCGTATCCAGTGTTCTGTCGGATAATTCCTTTCGAATAAAATTCCTTATTCGCGAATAAAGAATAACATTATTCGTATTCGTTATTCCGTATCAACCACCAACCCCCAGACGAGAGATTGTAATATCATAATTAATGCGTGTATGATCACCGTTGATCGAATCACACATGTATTTTGATGTACGTAGATACTGAAACTGCAAAAAAATCAGCCACCGCCGTAAAGCACGCGTTCAAACACAACGTGACAATACTAATTAGTATTGGCTATAGTGTTACCACTTAGCCAAACCACTTAGCTTTTTAAATGATTTTTTTAAGGCTTTTAACAAATGGCGAAAGCAAAAAGGCCATTTCGATTTCTACAATTATTTTCGAAAAATGCGCTAAACGTATTTTTTGAATGATGGACTGCTGCTTGACCTCCAACAGATTTGGCAGCAGTGCCCTCAGGAAGTAGATTTTCGTTCGGTTTTTCACCGATTTTTCCCAATTTTCCCCGCGTGACATGATTTCATTTTGTTCATTCACATTGCCCCCCCCACCCCACCCTCGGTAGAAAAATCAACCCCTCCTTATTGTCCACCCACCCACCTTAACCAAATGGCTGCCGAAGAGGCAAAGAGAAGTTTGGCTTCACGCGGTTCAGTTAAAAAATATCCTCACCGACAGGCTCCGGCCCCGAAATGTGCGTGAAAGACACAGGCTCCTCCCCCCAAAAGCTTGTTCCCGCCAATCTGAAAAACAGCATTGCCATTTTTATTCGAAATTTTATTCGAAATGGCTATCACCGCAAAAAATCCCTCCCTGCCCAAACTTGGGTGGTATGGCAATAAAGTAAATTTTAGCCCGTCCAGGGCCGGTCATCAGTGGGCCTAGTGTAAAGTAGGCATTTTATGCAAGTTCCCTTTCCCGTTCTGTTTCCCTTGCCCGTGACAGTCTTGCCCGTGAGCGATCGTACCCATCCCCTGTCACGCCGATATACACGATAAACGATGTTGGCGGGAGGCGGACATGTACCACCTTTTCTTTGAATCGTGAAGCCAGAGCCATAGCCATCACACCAACAGCAACTACTATGAAGCGACCTTTGCAAGAGTGCATTAGCCTCCGGCGGTAAATTTGCAGGGTAGAGGGGCTTCACGCTTAGTCTCTTGCGTTACATTTGCACGACAGAGGATATTCACGCATGGCCTCCGGCGGTAAATTCGTAGGGTAGAGCGGCCTAAAATAATTTAAATATTTTAAATATGTCCGTACAGGTTATAAAGCATCACAGACCGCACACATATGTTTTTTGGCGGAGCGGGTAACTGGCTTCGATAAGAAAGGATTTATTATCCCTTTATATAAGGTAAATTTGTAGGGTAGAGCGGCCTAGCCTCCGGCGGTAAATTTGTAGGATAGAGGTGGTGACGTATTGCCTCCGGCGGCGATAATACTCCAAATTAACAAATTACGACGCAAACGGCTACGTCTTAGGTCCAGAGATAAGACTGGGACCCTGATTTCCGCCAAAGCAAGAAATATTCAAATCAGCCTCCCCACCCCCCGGTAAAAAATCAAACCCCTCCTTGTCCACTCACCCAATAAAATAAACCCTTCCCACCCATTTTCAAACTTTCAAAAATTCCCGCCAATAGAAGTTTTTCGGCCTCAAGAGAAGAAAAGCAAAAGAAAAACTCTGAGTTTGATTTTCAAACTCATCCAGCTATAACGGTATAACCAATACGAAAAAAATGCGCTCAATATCGGACATGGGTATTGCTTTTGCTACCCCAAAAAATTAAAATTTTGGAAATTACATCCATTACAGATACAGTTAAAAGATCAACCCCAAACTTGTGGCGTGGTATGGCAATAAACTCAAATTGCAGCAACTGTGGAAAATTATTCCACACTTTGCTGCGACTTGACTCGCCGACAACAACCAAAAGTTTTTTAGTTTTTTTTAAATGAATTTATATTTAAATTCAACCAGCCTACCCTGTTGAGAGCACCGGTGATGTGGCAATCAAACTCAAATGGCAGCAACTGCGGAAAATTATTCCCGCACTTGCTGCGACTTGACGCGCCCACACCACCGACTACTCTGAATCGTTGGCCCGTTTGACAAGTCAATATGAAACACACGCATGGCGTGAATCAACTGCAATACGATAACTAGACCTCCTCATCTAGTAACAGACCCAGCACCTTTGGACGAAATTGGAGTGACTATTGTTGTTGCTGCTGTTTAGAGTAGGAACGTGGGTTTTCTTTAGGTTCTTGTTTCACCATCGATGTTGGGAATCAGCTGAAATCTGAAACTCGTTCACCAGTTCAAGACCTCCTTCTTCCCATTTTAAGGCCCAATTCACTAATTCAGAGAATAGTTAAACGCTGTATTGAGAGAGAACAAACGATAGCCTACTGATTTTTACCGCTCTTTTTGGCCAACTCTTTGGCTCTCCAAAATGAACCAAAGAGTTGGCTTAATAGGAGTTCAAGGACATATCTTTTTCAATACTGATTTCAAATGTGATCACGGGATACTATGAATACCTTCTTCATTTTTCACCGCTCTCTTTTTTTTCTATTTGAAACGTTTTGGCCGGTTTTGGCGTACGTGTCATATGACATATATAATAACGGTAACACAAATAAATAAAATGTACAAAAATAAAAACCATTTTAAAACTTTTTATTTTATTAAAAAAGAATTATAGTCGGGATTAAAAAAAGTGATATAACATCTCGAGAGAATGGTCATTTGGCATATTATTAAAAATAGGTGGAAGCAAATGAAAAGGAAATATAATGAAACGAATTCATTTGGGTGTGTCAAGTGTCGTTTTGAAATTGCGTCACACAGTGAGAGCTGAGAGGGGCTGACTGAGGGGGTTGAAATTCATTTTTTCATCTTTTTGAGTATCACCGGGAAAAACTTGTTATTTCTTATTTGATTGAAAAAGAAGGAAATAAATAAAAGATAAACTGGCAAATCAAATTAAATTAAAACAAAATCAACAAAAGTAATTCATTTTGGCACACTCGTCTTCTTTATCTATGGTCTGGTGACGTTGGATTTGCATAGATTTCTATGGCAACCGCGATTCATTGTGCAGACGAATTAATATTAATCTGTTATCAAAGTTAATGGCGTTAATGGTAATACATTTAAACGGTGATTTTCAAAGATTATTTTGTTTGTAACTGTGTGAACAATAACCTTTAACTTTTGTATTATATAACATCATTAATTCCAATAACATTTGTCCTTCCAAAAAATGAGGCTAGCATAGGGATGCTCTATTTATATACCTCGACTAAAGAACTGCGAATATTTTGAATGGTTCTGCAGGACGCGAAGTGAAAAAATGGATTGGCTTCTGATTCTTTGCTCTCTAGTCCACATATTCCTATGTCCATTCACCAAAGTTGAAGAGAGTTTCAATCTTCAAGCTATACATGACATACTTTACCATCGGACAGACATTCAAGAGGTAAATTTTACTTTCATTTCAGCTTCAGATTTGTAATAACTTTTGGTATTTCACTAGTATGACCACTTGGAATTTCCTGGTGTGGTCCCACGCACTTTCCTTGGCCCAATAGCTGTATCGTTTGTGTCTGCTCCATTTGTGGCCTTGTTCCGTGCCTTGGAAATTCCCAAAGATGCTTCCTTGTATTTAGGTAATACCCTTTGAATCCTTTTTGCTTTTAATCATCTCGTAACCAAATCAATTTCTTAGTGAGATGTGCTTTGGGGGCTATCGTTCTATGGCCACTCATTAAATTGAGAAAGAGGATCCAAGAAATGTTGGGCAAGGGAACATCAAACTGGTTTGTTTTTATTACCGTTTCCCAGTTCCACTTTCTTTTCTACCTCAGCCGGCCCCTTCCTAACACTATGGCTCTCCCTCTTGGTAAAGTTTTGTTTTACTTGAGGAGAACTATTGAACACTCTTTTACCAGTGGCGCTTTTACCATTTGCAGTGCTGCTAGCTTATTACTACTGGCTTGGCCAGCAGCACGGGAAGTTTATCGCTTGTTCAGCGGCTGCTATTCTCATCTTCCGCGGCGAATTGGCCATCCTTCTTGGCTTGATATTGCTGGGTGAATTATTGACCCGGCGCCTGTCTTTAGTCAAGTATGTAACACGATTTTATTGTTAAATGAATGAACAACTAATACATTGAAATTCTTTCCACTAGAACTGTGATTTTTGCTGTGCCTTCTGGACTCATCTGGCTGAGTCTAACTGTTTTGGTTGACTCTTTCTTTTGGCAACGACTTTTGTGGCCTGAAGGAGAAGTTCTGTGGTTCAACGTCGTTTTGAACAAGAGCGGCGATTGGGGTGTATCCTTTTTGAAATCAAGAAAAATATTATCTAATCAAAATATTGTTTAAATGGTATATCAACCTTAACTCGTAACTAGACTTCTCCGTTTCTTTGGTACTTCTACTCGGCCATCCCGCGAGCTATGGGCACGTCGCTGGCCCTGGTACCTGTGGGCATGTTTTTGGAACGAAGAGTTTTGCCTTTGACGCTACCACCGCTGTTCTTTGTCCTAGCCTATTCGTTCCTGCCTCACAAGGAGCTGCGATTCATCGTCTATGCTCTACCGCTGCTCAACGTCGCAGCTGCGGCCGCCTGCAGCCGATTGTAAGAGCCAATCCATATTTTAACTATTACAAAACTAATTGTACCTTTTTAAATTGTAGGTGGGAGAACCGGACGAAGGGCAAATGGCGAACGTTACTGGCACTAGCGGCTATCGGTCATTTGGTGGCCAACTTGGTGTTGACTAGTTTCCTTTTGATGGTCTCGCGTGCTAATTATCCTGGCGGAGAAGCCCTTTCCCTACTTCACAAAATGGAAAGCTACGAATCCAACGTGACTGTCCACATTGATGTGCTGGCTGCCCAAACAGGCATTTCTCGTTTCGGACAACTTCACGATAATTGGATGTAAATAATCTTATACATGAAATTACTGTTGTTTGATAGTTGCTAATGTTTTAAATTTCAAAAAGGTACGACAAGACGGAGAATCTCAAAGCCGGAAGTCCGGAATTGAGGATGTTTAATTATTTGATTGCAGAAGCGAAAAGTAAACACGCCTACAATTTACGACCCTACTCGGACACGCATGATATCGTAGCCCATATCGAAGGATTCTCTCACATCCGTTCTAGCTACAACCATTTCCCGCCTATTCGAATCAAAACCAAACCTTGCCTCTTTATTCTCAAAAACAAATACCCACCAGAAGAACCAGACTTTTCATTTACTTTGAGAAAACATCCAGTAGATATTCTTGAGGAACAAGCTACACCACCCGCAGCAGATGTTGAAGTACCAGATCTTGAATTGACTCACCACTCTGAAACTGAAGGATTGCTACCTGATAACTCTACTGAAATCCCTGTTTCGATTCAGAATGTGTAAGATTGAATTATCTGATACTTGGGTGTGTTTTACTGTTTTGTATCTATCTAGTCAGATTACAGCTGCACAAACTGCTCACAGTCTTTTTTTTTTATTTTTCAGCAAACTTTGCCTATATACAGTCTAATCAACACAAACTTTCATGATGTTATGTTTAGGCTTTCTTGGGGAAAGCAAAGTCGTAGTAGAACTTCAGTGTCATTCCCATACCAACAGTAATCAGCGCAGAGCTCAAATAAAACCCCACACGGTCAGCTGAGGTCTTTTCATGGACCATGTTTCCATCAGCCATCTAAAATAAAATAAATTGTTTTACTAACATAAATTGCTTGTTGAAATCCTCTGTTAAATTTAACTGCACTGAAACAAGATCTGGAGTACCCAAAAGTAGTTTCAAATTCTAAATTTTGCTAAGAACTGTTACTTTCATAGGGCCTGAGTTCTTTGTATCTAAAACAACAGCATTTGTCAATAAAATACCTGAAAGAATTCTTGTTTGGCTCTGATTTTGGCCAGTTCTGGTGTCATTTTTGCTGAACTCATTTGGCGAGTACCAGCCAGGCGCGAAACAGTTGCAAGACGCTGAAATAAGGAAAACAACAAACTTAAGTAACGAGTAGGTTTAATTTAACACACTAAATCAGCTATTTACCTGAATACCATTCATGATTATAATTTTCAATATCGACGTGCGAGAAATCTAGACTGTAATGGCGACTGGAGCTTGTCGACTGATGCGACGTTGAGTTTCAGCGGTGAAAAAACAAACTAAAGTTGGTGTGAACGATAAGCTTGAATATCGATTATTATATCGGCCGCGCCAATTTTAAAAGATCTTCAGACAAAATCCGCATTCGTTGCATTTCTGTTTTTAATGGATTTTCATTCTAATTCGAGTCGGATTTAAAAAAATGTGTCGCGGATATAAAATTGAAATGTAAGTGGACAGGAGAGAAAATGAAATCACAGAACAATTTCAAAAGTAATAAATAAAGCTAAAAATAAAATTACATACCACCGTGTTGAATCAATTTTTAAAAGCAATTTCAAATAATCGGACGTGGCCAAGTTTTCCAAGTAGGATCTTTTGTTTGTAACGCCGCTAGGTTCTCTAGTAGTAGATCTATCCGTCCTCCTGTCAGTGTGGCAGGATTCTTCGTGGAACACGGACGACAAAAAGTGTTATAATACCTTATCTTCATTTTCAAACCTCATATAAAACTTGTGAGTATTATTATTGTACCTCTAACGTTTAGCGTCTGATAATAAAGTTATAAGAAGGTTGTTCAGTCGATTGAAATAAACGGTTATGTGAGATGTGTGTGTGTTTATAAACGAATCGATTGAACAATCTCTTTTGTGTGTTCCTAAAAGTAATAGCAGAAAAGACGAAAAAATTTTTTTTGAAATTTTTGTTTTTATTTATTGATATCCAATTTAATTTAAGACGAATTAAGAAATTTTGACATTTCAATATGTTGTTCAGCTCCGATGTTTATCCTTTCCACTAGCCCTCCAGATCGTCTTTAATCTTCTGATACAACACCAAGCTGCCATAATCCGCTTGTCCGACAAGTGCCATCCGGATTTCATCACCAAGTCCCGGGCTAGTTGCCGTAGTGTCAGACGAAACGGTGCTGCCCGACTCTGTGGGGGTCCCTGCTGACTGCGGGTCTTTGAATTCCGTTTCATCAGACTCCGTGTCGCTCTCATCGCCGTCAGGTTTTAACGTTTGTGTCGTTGCATCAGATTTGGCCGGTTGATGTTGAGGCTCTTTGTGTGCCGCTCCTTCCAGATGAGCCATGCTGACGCAGGCCAGCAATTGTCTCTGTCGTGAGGACGGGGTGATTGGATCACAATTTTCTCCGGGTTCAGCGATGAAAAGCGTCGTCAGGAAGCAGATGAGTTCTTCAATCGATTGTTCAGTGTTGACTCCGGCCCCGAGACGATGGACCAGAGCATCGGCACAGTCTGTGATCCAACCGTCCGGCACTCCTGGAATTTCTCTCTTGAAAATGGCGGCCATCAGTTTGACGTTGTTCAATTTCTTGAGTTTCGAATCGCCATTTATTTCGTCGTCACTGGGAAGCGGCCGGTTGAATTCCTCGACGGCGAGTTGAAACAAGAGACGGGCGATGTTTTGTGTCCAGCCTTTCTGGTTGCCGCTCCTCAGTCGCTTCAACAGTTTGGCGTAAAGGTGAGAAATGCTTCCGTTTTCTAAAGCTCTGCTGAAAATGATATCGACAAATTCTTGTTCCACTTCCGATCGACGGGATTGGTGGTTAAACATCAGGACCTCGATGATGTCTTTGGCCACCTGATCGATTGACTCTGGCGTATTCTTCAACTTGCTCAGGTAGTCGTTGATTAATTCGATTTTAAAATAAGAGACGCAAAGAGGTGCCATTTCATCCCACTTGCGTCCCTTGAATAAATCTCTCAGAGGTAACGCAGTCATCTGTTCAAATTCTGATTCCATTAGAGGGACATTATGTCGATCTTCCAGCTTGCGAGTCGGTTGTAGTACTGGTAATCCTCGCAGTTTCAGCTCCGATTTGCATGGAGATTTTCTCAAGTTGCGTAGAGTGCGAACGCACCAACTGGCCAAGAGACCCGCAATAAAAGCGACAGAGACGAGAGAAATAATCATGTTGGTGGTGAAAGACATGGTTGTTGAATTCAAGTTTTGATCTCTGAAATTCAGTTAATTTTTTAGAAAACTTTGGTTCCCTATAAGTAACCTTTGGTGGCCAACAGTCGACTGGCAACTCCATTTTTCCTAGTTTGAGTGGCGCCATAATTAAAATTTAATTCATTTCAGGTTGCAAATTATGTTAATCGAATGTCAAATATTTTTTCGAATATTTATCAATTAAAATATTGGCAAATGGTTTAATATCACATGTGTAAATTTTGATTCGAAAATTGCAACATCTCAATCCGACTGAACGTGAAGACCGCGAAATAATCGTGCAATTATTTAAACCTCAGTGTCGACGTCAGTGTGTGGAATAAAGATTGTCCTCGTGGAACACCGAGTAAACGTGATAAAACCTCGATTAACATACCATTAATTATTTTCCGAATCTCATACAATACTTGTGAGTTTGTGAGTTAAAGCTTGATCTTTTAACTCATTTGATTAATAAGATGGATGTTGTGTGAATCTTTGGAAATGTTTAATAGGCTTCAGTTGGCTAGCTATTGTGCTTGCAAACAGCTAGCAGGAACAGTATTACCATGTGTTATTGCATTATTGTTACCAGAATATTACCATTCATTATTGTTACCAGTATATTATTACCAGTAGATATGTTATTTGTATATTATGCAGTGTAATTGGCACCCAAGAAGTTGGCAACACAACAAACTTTGTCATTACCCTGGCTCGGCTGAATTGCATATTCACATAAATCTGACTAAATGAAATTGTTGGAGGTTTTAGTTGTACGAAAAGGCATTAGGAATTCTGCCAAGTTTGTTGTGCCTCAAGATGTCTTTACGATAACCAGTAAAACTGCCTATTTCCTGATCTTTTCATTACATTATTGTGAAACTTGTAGTACATAAAATGTAGATATCAGAGAACTATTCCTTATTGTGATTTGTGACAAATTCTAAATTTAAAAAACAGTATCGATCCTTACGAACAAAGAAACGACATTCAACGACGAAATACGAGTTTCCAAATTCCTGTTTGCTGCCTGCATATCAATCACACGTCGTGCAGTGAATGGTTTTCAATCGTCAAGTAAAAGTTGACACTCGACTTTAGAAAGTCAACATCACCGTCTACAATAAACTTGTTCCATATCGACTCATATGTCCTTACTGAGGACAAAACCACATTTGGTAAATTGCCATTTTAAATTAATTCAATTCATGGTATATTTATTTGTCTCTTTTGTTTTAGGTTCATCAATTAGCCGAGGATATGGCTGATGGTATCTACACGGATGATACACGGAACATCTGGCTGGTCCTGATGGGAATTGGATGAAAATGTTGCATTTTGTAGTAACAATTAACTTGTTTTGTAGTACGATAAGCAAGAACTAAAAAACGGAAATCAATTGCTATACAGCCAGTTGGTTGTTGGACGATATTAATGCATCTATTCAAATTTCAAAGTAACGGTATTTCGGCACGGAAGTTGTACAACATGGACAACTCGTCTCAAATGTCGATGCGCAGTTTCCCTGTCAACAGTCTCGATCAAAAGTAAGTTTATTGTGTCTTCCTAATTTGTTAATTCAATTTTGTCAATCGAAAGAAAATTTTTATTATCTTGGACTAATCTTAAAATTTTAAATATTCAATGCAGCGTTCGTCATCTGTCGTCATCCGTGCGTGTTCTACTTATTAACGAAAGAATTGACGCATAGAAATAATAATGGCCGCAACATCTGCACGGCACATCTGTTAATAACACCGCATCCGCATGAATACGTAGATACACACAGATTCGTACTGCCCAGGTGAGGTCAAGTGATGCCGCAACTAATGTATTCTCAATTGCGTGTCACATTTAGAAATTCGAGCGATAGAAATGCTTACACACCCAGCTGCAGTCATTGTACGAAACTGCCATAAATAAAGGTAGAAGCTCAAGGTTCGTTTCAAAAAGATCCACAAGCTGTCCAGTTCGCCATGAAGTGCATTGCTGTGATGGCCGTTTGCGTTGCTGTGATCGCCGTTTGCGTCATCAGCGCCCTCCATGTTAAAGCCAATGCAGGTAGAAACAAGACAATTCTGTCGTTATAGATTGATCTATCATTTTGTTATTTAGTTGAAAGGGCCACTGTAACTGATGCCGAGCTTCAGGCTCTTTCCCAACAGCTCCACATTGATGACGTCAACGCTGTCCAGGGGATCGTTTTGAACGTGCAATCCTCCACGACATCTGGAAGCACCACCGACAAAGCCCCATTGCCGTCAGTCGATCCTATTAGACCCTTAATGATTATATAGGCTATTGATTTTTCTAAATATTTTGATGTAGGTTGTTTTCGAGTGTCCCGGCTGGTGCATTTTCCGGGCCAACAGTAAGCAAACTGCTTGCTCTTTTCGACAACTACGACGAGAACTGCAAAGTGACTGAGGTCATCACAGCTGAAGAACAGACTGAAAACGATGCCTTCCTCGATGCCATTTTGGGCACTAGCGTAATGCAACAAGCCCACCAGTTTCTCGTCTCTAAAGGTTAGTCCGTCAAATAAATAAAATACCTGTAAGCGGTGTAATAATAATTTCATCTTAAATCAGGCTTGGCTGACTCTAGTGTGGCTGTTTTCAAGGAATACCTGCGTCAGATTTGGCTCGGCCAATACAACCGCGGAGGCGGGTATCAAAGTTCATCCGGATTTGAACACATTTTCCTCGGCGAAAAAGACAACACGACCATCCAGGGCTATCACAGCTGGTTCAAATATTACCGGGACGAGCAAGCAGGAAAGATCAACTACCTGGGCTATTTGCGTAACATTAATCTGGGAGTGGTATGTATACATTTATTAGTCTACACACCCTTTTTTATTGTTTTAATGTTTTATTTCTTGGATGTCAGAGCTCCGTCATTGGTCTGCCTATGAGTTGGAATGGCCTTTACAAGTCAATCAGCTCCATTTCTATATCTGGCAGCCCCGAAATCGAATTGGCGTTGGCCACCGTCTGTTTCCTGGCCAGGCCCAACGCCAAGTGTCCCCTGTACGGTGCCAATGCAACACCTTACGCCTACCAGACTTATACTCTCACTTACAACAGCAAAACTTATATCGGTAGCGCTTACCCCACCTATTAGTCTTCTAACGTAAGAGGCCCTGCAATAGTCTTACATAGGTGATTTAAATGTTTAATATTTGCTGCTTCCCTGGACACATGAATATTTTTATTTAGTCCAGTAGCTATATTTTAAAAGCTGCAATTTACCACACAGACCATTGTCACCGTACAGTGCAAATCGACATAATTAACAACTTATTACAGAGAAATAAAGTGTTTTATTTGCATGGCCTTAACCAAGTTCTCCTTAATAGTAATCCTTTTGACAATTTTAATTTTTAAATTCTACAGTATCAAGTA
This sequence comes from Daphnia pulicaria, assembly GCF_021234035.1. Taxonomy (NCBI): domain Eukaryota; kingdom Metazoa; phylum Arthropoda; class Branchiopoda; order Diplostraca; family Daphniidae; genus Daphnia; species Daphnia pulicaria. Next base: position 6,861,733 of record NC_060917.1, read on the forward strand.
AAAATTTGCAAAATTATTTTATATTGACACGATCCATCTTTAAAAGCCCATTGCTTCATACTTTGATCAGCATCTCAAGCGCGTCTGAACAAAAGAAGAAAACAATTGCGTAATGGAATTTGGTTATCGAAAAAGTCAAATGCGCATCTATAGATTGTCATAACTCCAAAATGCCACGTGCCATCTAACCGTGTCGTCGCCGTTTTATCCGACATCCTTGCCCAAAGCAGTTGTTTATTTGAGGAATGTGAAAAATTCAGTTTTCATTGACGTTCTTATTTCAGGTCATGGAACATAAAGATTACAGCAACTGGTTATGTTTACTATTACCAAAATTTCAAAGAATGAAATATGCCGGTTGAAGGACAACCGCCGACTAGTTTTAGAAGCCTGGACAATTTATGCCAAATATGTAAGTCATACATAGTTTTGAAATCCTTGTTATTATATGCATATTGGTTATACCTATAAATTATTCATCACAACTTTGTTCTTTCAGCAGGTATTTGGGAAGGGCAGCCTACATGTGATATTGATTGCATTCATTTGAGATGGCGAATTATTATACTTGCCGTTAAAGTTTTAAATTAACATTTTAAATTCAGCTGATTATTTGGTTTTATTTTTCCTTGAAAAAAAACCCGACAAGCAAAATATATAAAAAGGGTCTCGTCCTCTATAGTTTTAGATTATAGTCGGTGGAAATGCTATTAAGGAGATAACCGTTTTAATGATTCAAAAGAAGTTTCATAATATCCGTCTTTTCAGCAGACCCCTTTAATAGGAAAAAGGACGGAGCGGCCATGAAATTTCCCAGCAGCAGTTTGAGCTGGTGGTGGGCCATCACCTGACTTTTTTGGGTCTCTCAACACAACCTGCTGCAGAGATAAAATTTGATCAGACGTTTTCGCCGAGAGAACGTGCGCGTTAAAAAAGGCGTTGTTCATTCTTGTTTGGATTGATTGTCACGTGATTTAGATTCTAACCAATCGTCGTCCACCTGTTTTCACAGTGTACACACAACGTTGCCCCGGGCAACCTCTGGCTCGACCGTTTTTAACTACAGATACACTTGCCTATTTGTTTATCAGCCACTCTGCACCGAGCGAGGCTGCTTCGTTTTCGACGTTTCTCGGCCGTGTTGTGTCGTTTTTCTCATCGGTTTTCAGGTAAATCTCTGTATTCAATCTCCATAATGACGATGCAATCGTTTCACTGACGATTGCAATCTGATTTCACCTGTTTAGTCGATTTTTCGTCGACATGTGTGAAGTTGAGGGCCACTTGTTCTTATGGTGAACCTCATCACCAGTCTCGGCTCTCCCCCGGGCACTGGGTGAAGGTCTCACCGCCGTGAAAGTGTCCCTGCTCTTTTCATCACACACACACAGCAGCCATGTACAAACTATTCAACAGAGGTAACGTAATCTCTCTCTCATTACTCCACTTTCTCAGATTTCTCAAATCTAATTACCATGTTCATTGCGTCTTCTTTTTTCACGAAACAAGCAGCTGTGGAAACACCCAAGACCACCACTCTTCCTCCTCCCCCGCCCAAGACTGCCGTAGTCAATGCAGTGGAGGAAGAGCCACCTGCTCAGCTGATCCTGCTACCTTGCCCGATATGTTTCAGAACTTTCAAAGTCGAATCTCTGGAGCGGCACAAAAATGTCTGCCAGAAGGTGGCCACCAAGAAGCGCAAGGTGTTTGATTCCGCCAAGCAGAGGCTGGAAGATCTGCCAGATGTGCCCAAAGTCAGTCTGTCGTCACCCCAGCAGCAGCCAAAGGTCCCGTCATCACCTCTTCTGGTCAGAAGGTCTCTCCTCGATTCAAACAAAAAAGTCCCTCCATGGAAGGAGAAACACCTCAGTTTGATTAAAACGGTCCGCCAAGCTAGAGGAGCCGACTCCAATCGCTGCCCTTGCTGCGAGAGGTATATACTATATTTTCGATGATAATTCTGGTCCGGGTTGGCATTGACAAATAAATGTCGTCTTCTCGTGTGTCCAGGAATTTCGGCGATAAGGCATTCGATAGGCATGTGGAGTGGTGCAGGGAGCAGCAGTCACGGATCCCCAAGTCTCCGACAAACACAGAAGCCAAAGAGCGATGGGAAGCGCGTACCAAAGTGAGTCGGTGGGGTCTTTCTTTGCCAACAAGAGGCCGGACGTGACATGCATAATGATGCTACCTGCTGGCCTTGTCTTGTTTGTTTTTAAAACCTTTCTTCTAATTTTATTTTTACTTTTTTAAAATTCCAGTACCAAGCCCCGCTACTGCGTCGTTCCATTCGTTCCAAGTACTCACCGACCAGGAGTTTGTTTAGCACGTCGGGCAGCCCAGCCCCGTCGGTCGATGGCCGGCTCACCGTGCCCGACTGCGCTCAGAGTTTGAGCGGCAGCCGGGCGTCGTTGGACTCGCGAGCTTCATCAACTTATTCATACCAGCCAACCAGCACGTTCAGTCGCAGCTACAACAGCAATTACAACAACAACAACAATAACAACAACAGCAGCAGTAGCAGTCAGAAGAAAAACTTGTACAATAGCAGCACGTTGGGTCGGACGGGCGGAAGCGCTTTTTTGCGCCAGTCCAACGACCGTCGCTCACTTCGAGTGACTCCGCCGTCTCCGCCGCCCATTCGACGCGTCGTCGAACCGCCACCGCCGCCACCCGTCCGGCGTGTCACCGAACCGCCGGTGGCCGTCACTTTGACGCCCCTCAACAACAACCGGACGTCAGCGCTGAGGGCTAGTCTCCGAATGAAGAATCCTTTCACGTCCATGGCCAGTTCTTTCCAGTCCAACCATCCGCCCAACAAACCAATTCAGCGACAACCGACCCTCGTTGCTCCGGCCTCACTGCCGGCCTCTTCGTCATCAGCTGCAGCCAGTACCAATAAACGTCCGACCGTTTTGCAGTTGTTTACGTCAGCGTTCAGCCGCCCCAGTCCAGTAGCCCCGGCCAAGAATCGTGGCAACACGACGTCGACGCTATCCATCGGTCAATTGGGTCAAGGAAGAAGGGTGGAGCCGGAAGGAGTCGAGTCTAAACTCATGACAGGCAGCTGCTACAATTATCCAGCGCCCAGTAAAATCAAACCCAGCAGGTTAGTAATTTAATTATTTCCCTTCACGTTACTAACATAAGCCTCACCCTCTGTTTTTCTAATCTTATCTCTTCAACTAAAACCACAAAGATCAACTCCTAATCTTGGGAAACGTTTGGTGATTGGAACTTGTCTTCTCCCTAACAAAATCCGTCCTCTAACTTATACAAAACAAACAGGCAGAAGGTTAATATTTGCATGTTAGGCCTTTCATCTTTATTCCCTCTAAATGATTTCCCCTTTTAATCAGCAGGTTCGGGAGTGACAATTACAACCCGTATTTGTCTGCCGAGCGCCAGATGGCCGAACTGTTTGACGACCGCCCGAAACGAGACTCTTTAATGAAAGATCATCCGAGCGATAGTGCCGTCACGACTCCGACCACCCCTACTGCCAATAATAGCACAGCCCAGGCAGACGAGACGGCCAGTATGGAGCAGCTGGAACTCGATTTGAAGAGTATCCTATCGGAAATCAGTCAGCTGGGCCAGACGAGCAACAATGAACGAGAGACCAGCTGGCAAAATAAGAAATCGGCTGCTGCTGCCGCTGCTACTGGTCCGTCCACTATGACGCCGCCCGTCCGTCTATCAACGACACCCAGAGTGGCCACTGCTGTGACGACAGTGGAACAACCCAAGGAAGAGGAACCGCCGAAACCGGTCCCGAAATTCTGTCATTCATGCGGCGCTTCTTATCCGGAACGCCACACCGTCAAATTTTGCTGCCAATGCGGCGCCCGTCGCCTTTACGTTTGAAAAGCGAAAGGAAAAAAGGCGATGAAATCGTGAAGAAAAATATGTATAACAACTCTGGAAAAAAACGTGTTGCTTAACCCCAGATTATTTGTACTAAATCTGATTCAGGTTGGTGAAGGGGCAACCAAAGGAAACCCATTTATTTTTATCTTAGATTTTTCTGTTGTCAATGTATTATTTGTATTGATTTTTATTAGCCTTTCGGTGCCATTATTTCCGTCCAACAACAATAGCAGCAAAATGCTTTTTATTTTTTTTTTCAAATGATAACCGACCAAATCCAACGAGTTAGTAAAAAATTTCGTTCGTCGGCGTCTAATAACCAAAAGTGAATTAATTAAAAAAACGAATTGATGACAATTTTGTGTGCACAACTACCAAATGACCAATCTAAAACAAATTAATGCCGCCGTTAGATGGCAGACTTACGGCCTTGATAAAAACTCGTGCGTGTCAATTAAATTCGTGTGTGCGTGACTCTGTGTGTGTGCGTATTATAACGGACCAATTATTTTTGATCGTCTTTTTCATCCGTCCTTATATAATTTTCCCTTTCTGTCTTTAATCATTTATGCAAGAAATCAACTTTTTTCTGTTGGAAATTTTCCAAGGATTTTTTTGTTTTTTGTTTGTTGGGAACTTGCACATGACACACAGGATGGCTAGGCGCATTGCGCCATTTCGCTACTTTATTTTACAACATCGCGCGCGTCACTTTGGCGTTTCCTGCCGTCTAGTCGTTTCCTCCCTTTTTTTCGTGGATCAGTTTCCGGTGTACGAGTCCTAACGTCGTAATATTTGTCACACCGAGTCGATAATATCAACAGAGAGAGAAAAAAGGGCGTTTGCTGTGTGTATGCCATTAGCTGATGAAAATGCGACAATGCTCATAGAAAGTCATTTTTCCAAATCAACTTTTTTGCCATTGGAGGATCATTTGAATAGATCGCAGTTGTTGTTGGGGCGTTTTCACTATCATCATCCCCAAGGTTGGTTGGTTGGTAACCGTCACTCTGCGATTGCGTCGTCACACGAAATTGAGTCCAAAACAAATTTTGAATGGAATGCGCCGTCAGTAGTCCAAAGTAGTTGATAAAATGACCGCTAGGTGGCCTACGGCTGATTGGAATAGCCCAAAGCTTCTCCTCCTCCTCTCATGTACGGACTCGTCTAACCACGCAGCAGCAGCAGCGTAAAAAGCAGCAGACTCTCTTGTGTCTTGTGTGTTGTTTAATTCACATTGTGTTATTCATCTGCCAAGTGTAAATTGACCATCAGGGTTTTCATCAATGCCATCAGAGTGAGTTTCTTGATTCATCTTTTCAATGCGACTTGCTCATCTCTGTGTACACCTTTCACTAGAAAAGTGAAATGTTTGGGTCGTATTTTCACTGCTCTCCCGCAAGGTTTTTTCTTTTTCCAACACGCTCTTCGACCCTTTGTTTGGTTCCCTTACGTGTACACTGACCCTTTTCGTGTGTCTCTCATCTCATTAAATGTGTTGCTCATGATTTTGTCTCTTTGTTGTTGAATGTGTTGATAACGTTGGAGTATGTGTCAGCTGATTTCATTTCATCACATTTTTTTCTCTTGTCTTTTTCATGTTGACAGCAGTCGTGGCAGCAGCAGTGGAGGAAGCCAGGTGGGAAGCAATGGCAAGATTCATGGATACCTCATCGTTCTTGGGTGAGTTTCGCCCAGCACAAACTCTCTGGTTTGACAGTTGAAACACAGCTGACAGATAGTGCTTTTTTTTATTATTATTCTTCAAAAATTCCTTGGCAATCAGTTCAGTGTTGACTCTCGTGTGGGTAGCGCTTCGTTACTCGTATCAGGGCATGCCCGGACCTGTCCGTGTGTTGCCTGGACATTCCCAACCCGCCGAGGGGATCAGAAAGGGGGAGAGAAACAAGGCAGGGCAGGATGAGTGGGGGGGAAGTTGTTGCAATCAGATACGTATAGCGCTGCTAGCTGCCTTTATACTGCCTCCTTAAATATTTTTGAATATATGGTGTCGTATTCTCGGCCACCTTTTTATTGTCATGTTCTTTATTTTTCCCCATTTTGATTTGATGGAATTTTAATCCCTTTTGAAATTTTCTTAATGCAGGAACAATGGCAGTTTACCCTCGGGCGACAAGGGTCGCAAGCGTTCCAAATACGGCGTGATGCAGCGGCCGAAACCCAACGGAGTCCAGCCATCCAACCAATACCGCGTCCAAACACCTCAAACCCATCCCGTAAATATCCCAAACTGCGTCATTTCGAGAGAAAGAGAGAGGGTGTGTTTTTCTTTTTTCTCTATGTCATGTGATATATCTTCCAGGCTGTAACGGATGTGAATCAGCACACGATTTTCTACACTTTGCCCCGGCACCAGGCCGTCATCGTCGAGTACACTTCCGATCCTACAAAGGACATGTATCAGGTAGTCCTCTACTTCCGTTATCTCCTTTCCAGGATTTATTTTATTTTGTTTAAACTATTCAGATTGGCAGATCTTCAGAGGAACCCATCGACTTTGTGGTTGCCGATACTGTGCCGGGGAATTTAAACAAGTCGTCGGTGAATCGGACGTCTTCCTGCCCAAGCAATGGTGGTCAAGTCATGGCAGTTGGCAGAGTGGCACAGAGCACCATCAGTCGCTTCGCTTGTCGTCTTCTAGTCGAAAGAGACAGTCTACCTGCCAGAGCTTATGTCTACGCTGCTGGATTCGATTCGTCTCGCAACATTTTTCTAGGCGTAAGGAATAACAATTAAAAACCCCACAATTGTTTTTAGGATATTGACGTTCTTTTTGTTTGACAGGAAAAGGCGACCAAATGGGAGACGGACAAAGGCATCGATGGCCTCACGACAAATGGAGTCTTGCTGCTGCAACCCAAAGGAGAATTTGAAGGTGGGGCCGCTTTGCCTGGACAATGGGTCGAAGTCTCGGTCGGAGGAGCCTTGTACCATTTAAGAGATTCCAGATCTGCTCCGCAAAAGAAATCACAGGTTCGTTTTCACCTGTTCCTATTTTTGCTATCCAATTTTTCATCTATTGATTTTTTTCTAAAATTTGGTTAGGTGGAGAATGAATTGAATTTGCTGGTGGATGGATCATTAATCGATTTGTGTGGCGCCACTTTGCTGTGGAGGAGTGCCGAAGGCCTTGCCAAAGGACCGGTACTATTGCTTTTCAATAAATCATTAATAGTTTATTTGATGTGTTTGCATTGGTTTGTGTATTGCAGACGGCTAGACATTTGGAAAAGATGGTTGACGAGTTGAATGCAGGGAAACCGCAGTGTCCAGTCGGTTTGAACACGCTAGTGTTGCCGAGAAAGTCGACTTTACCACCGCCCGATCAGACTCCTTACGTTTATTTGAAATGTGGGCACGTTCAGGGCCAACATCACTGGGGGAAAGAAGGAGAAGATCGAACATGCCCCATCTGCCTTAAAGTTGGCCCTGTCTCACAACTCAGCATGGGTCTCGAACCAGCCTTTTGGGTGGATCGCGAACCACCCACGTACGCGTTCAATCCCTGCGGTCATATGGCTTCCGAGAAAACAGTCAAGTATGCAATCGCTTTTTAATTTGCACACTCGGCCTTTTTTGTATTGATCCGAGTCTTATATTATTATCAAACACAATTATAGATACTGGGGAGCTATTCCTATTCCTCACGGTACTAACGGATTCATTGGCAAATGCCCGTTTTGCGCCACACCGCTGGAGGATCGAGGCTTCGCAAAATTAATATTCCAGGACCATTTAGATAGTTAATTAAAATAATTGAATGAATGCCGTTTTGTTTTGTTGCCTTTTTTTTCCACGGTCTGTCTAATTCTTTTCATCGATTGTACATTATAAAATTAAGACGGCCACAATTTCTTATAACCTCCCAGCCCGTACTGACTTTTAGAGAGAACGAAAGAGAGAGAGAATACACATTACTCTAATGTAAATATCCTGGCTCCGATATCTTCGACTAGCCAATCGATTCCTGACAATAAATTGTCTCCGTTCATGGCGCTGCAGCCGACGATACGCCAGTGATGAGTTTCAATGCTGTCGAGATTCAGTGCCTGTTGTCATTTACACCGTGATTAGTTTAACTGTAGTGACGTGAATGGCAGTGGACAATATACCTCTTTGATTTCATCAGCTGTCATTGACCCTGGGAGATCTTGCTTGTTGGCAAAAACAAGCAATGTTGCACCTGCCAATCTCTTTTAAAAGGTAGGAATGTAAAAATGTTTTTTAAAAATACCAATAAGTAAGGAACTACCTCTTCTTGTAGTAAGGAATGTAATTCTTTTGTGCAATCTTCCATCCTCCTTCTGTCAATGCTGTCGACAACCCAAACTAGGCCATCTGTGCTTTCAAAGTAGTTTCGCCAGTAGGACCTCAACGATTTTTGCCCTCCAACGTCCCATATATTCAGCTGGTAACTTTTAAAAATAGAAGCATGTTGTTAAAAGACATCAGTCTAAAAAGTAAGAATAATGAATTAGGTCAATTGGCACTTTTGGTGTTCCAGGGTCTTGATGTTGAATCCGAGAGTTGGTGAAATCGTATGGACATCTTCTCCATTGAATTTTTTTAATATTGTGGTTTTGCCAGCATTGTCAAGGCCCCTGAAACACAGTTATAAATTGTACAAGTTAGCAATCAAACTCTGAAAGAGGTTAATTTTTTAAGAGTTATTTTGAATAGAAAACGATTGAAGGAAAAACTGACAGCATAAGTAGACGCATTTCTTTCTCTTTCTGTTTCAATTTTTTTAGTATGGTCAATAAGACCATTCTGGTTACTGAGGCAAGTAGCAATTTATTTGATTTCACTTGGTTTGACTTGTTTGTTGTTGACAGTTTGTTTGCAAGGGGCAGGACTTGAACAAATAAGGCCCGCCCTTTTTTCAAGTTTAAACAGCGCCATCTGTTGGCTAAAAATTGTATCGTGTCATCTCGACAAACGACCGGAAGAAAAATACAGGACAGGTCACTGTTTGACGTTTAAGAAAGTCGATTGAAAATTCCGTCCAAAACTAGGTGTATATTTGCAAAGAGATGTAGTAAATTTACAAGTCATTTATTTTTTAAAACTCTTCAGGTGCGACTTCGAAGATGAGAGGACAAGAAGAACGCGCCATCTGCGCGTAATACTGATTGGAATTCTTGTTGACTAACCAATGAGAGCTCATGCTGTTCCAAACGTGAGCTCCGACAACAGACTCGTCCCAATTCACCTTATCCACTGGTCTGTCGCCACGTTTGTAAAAGTAATCTCTCCATCGATGATAGTGCACTGGGTAAAATGACTTTGGCGCTAAAATCCGGAACCCTTGGCATCGCTCCGGAGTCATCCAGCTAATGTAGTAAACTTGACACAAATTTTGTAGGATCCGCGTTACTAAATCGGGCCCATTGTGAGACCAAACATACCACCTGTATTATCAAGAATTCTATTGAAAATGAGATCACTAAAGGTTTTTATTAAATTATTTAGTACTTGTAATCAGCTGCAAATTTTTCGACAGCAGTTCGAATGATTGGATGTTGATGGTCGACGTGAATGACACTCGATCCTAGTTTGTCACCATCTTCGGCCACCACGAAATTCCGGTACGGCGTCACGGGTCGGAGTTGGATCACGTCCAAATCGAAATAGTATCCACCGTACTTGGACAGGGTCAGAAATCGTAAAGCGTCGCTGAGATGAGCCACGGCGTACCATCCGCGGTTCCACTCTGTGCAGAAATACCAACGCTCCAGCGGAGTGGCGACCATGTAGTCGCCCAAATTGATGCTGGTGATTTGCACGTTGGGGTAGTTGAGCCTCAGCGTTTTCATCGTCACTGAATTTAGATCTAAATGCTGGCCCGTCATGAGGAGGTGAACGGTCAAGTTGGGATTGTGAAAGGCCAGCGATTCGACCACGCAAGCCTGGCGGAAGTTGAGAAAAGTGGCACCGGAAGTTTCGTGAAAAAACGCCTTGTCCAGAGTAACATTTAAATGTTTGTGTTCTTGCAAGGCAGGATATGGGCACGGCCATAGGCAATCTGGTCGTCCGCACATGTCGGAACCACTGGTGTTGCCCGCTAGACAACATCTGGATCTTCCAGCTCTACGAACGTTCACTCGAGGATCCATCTTGCGTGTGATTCAAATGCGTTAATTTACAGAAATAATAGAAGATATAAAAATACGTTTGATAATTACCTGGTGCAGAAAGATTTCTGACGTGAGGTAATTATAAACTATCAAGAAAAGAACCGAAAATGAAAACATTCCATAGTAGAAACGGCGACGTGTGACCGAACGGCATTTACGGGAACGGTTATTCGAAAATTTTAGATCCATTCTTCTGGCGATTGGCCTTCAAAATGGTAAGTAGATGCAGCACTTTGACACAGCCGCATTGCCACCAAAATTTGATGGTGATTTCTTTAAAATCTGATGAAATAAAATCGTAGTTTGGCCGAGGCTTTGCACCCGCACGTCCCTCAGCACCGACGAATGTTTTCTTGTGATCTTTTGCTTTCGAAAGAATGAAGTCGGACGGTAGCTTGACAGAAATAGAATAATTGAGCAGTCGTTATCAGCAGACAACCAGATTTTTAACTGTGACTAATCTGGATAACAACTGATAAACGACTACGGTGGGTTGGGTCGGCATCGAGTGGCGCTGCTCAAGTACACGTCAATAAAAACCTACGTACTATCAAATATCAATGTTGACGAAGCTGCCTTTCAAGTGTCAATTGTCACACGGCGATACTCCTGTTTTTAATTATAGTTCATTTTAGTATAGTGTATCTATAAAATTCAATTGCATTATATTATATTAGCCAGAACTAAAATGAGGAAGGGGTGATTGCATTTACCTTGCCTTATGGGGAAGAGGAAAGCCGACTCAGGAAATAGGGGGGACCCATAAAAGACGTAAAATATTTCTGTGTAAAACCAGTTTGAAGCACAACCTTTCCGTGTAACGTTGAAGGGGTCCCGACTCGTTCATTACATTTCCTCGACTGACTGAATGCATGACATGACTAAATTGATTTTTCTTTCTTTCGTCATTGTTTATTCAAGAAATGGGCGGGGAGTTAAACCCAACCTGGCGGCCTTCCTTAATTATTCATCGGAAGTATGGGGGGACAATGTCCGAAACGGGCACAGCTGTGATGGAAGGACACACCTGAGATCGAATAACCGTTATTGACAAACAAGCCGACAGGAAACAGCCGATCGCAATAACGCACTCACAGAAACGAGAAATGTACACACACCAAGTCTAAATAGTCCCTCCAGAGAGGAAGTCTCGTTTTGTGTTTACTTAACCGACGCTTTGCAAGTTCTTCAGTTGCACTACACGTCGAGTAGTTGTAGTAAAAAATGCTGGACGTATTTTTCATTATTAAGACATTTGCTGTGTCATTAGGGTAAAAATACTTTGCTTAGCTTTGTATTTTTGCAAAACCAACCCGTATTTAAACTGAAGAAATTTCAACATTTTTTGCCGCTTTATTATTTACAAAACGCCATCTAGAAGAATAATGTTGTACTGCTTCATAGATTTTTGTTTTCCCATTCATCGTCTGCTTTGTTCTCGCATGGCTGTCTCCGAAGTCCGAACATGGACTACTCTAATTAAGGACGGGATTCTTCGCCTATCTCGCCGTGTTAAAGCTAGTCGGGTGGGTTATTTTCAGGAAAAAATCCATAACAAATATCAATACATTCAGTTTTTTTCTCTGATTCTAACTATGTAAATAAATCTTACTGAAATAAACTAATCAATAAGATATTGTCTGATATTGTAATTTTACTTTCAGCCTTTTCAGCAGTAGGGGTAAAGTTGGAAACACCGGTGCCATCTAGCAACAAAGCACCCTAAGCTCTTGCCCATAAACCCTACAACCCTACAAGGTAGGTAAAGGAGAGTTAGGATATCTGGTTTCTAGATGGCACCAGTGTTTCCCACTATTTCAAATTTTCAATAAAGAAAATTGAAATATATCCATAAAAATCAATTTTAGGTATAGGAACATTAGATCATTCACTACTTATTTTTTAATTTTAATTCCGACTTTCCCGGAAAATTTTTTACATGGCCGACATAGGAAATGCCGAAGAGTCCCGTCCTTAATTAGAGTAGTCCATGGTCTGTACTCTGTAGTCTCGTTCAGATCGTTGCCCGAGCTGTTAAATGCACGGGTTTATACACACTCGCTAAAATAGCGAGTAAGGTTATATTATTATCAGTGTTTGGCTTGCCACTAAACTGATAATCAGTCTGTCTATTAGCGGGTGTACTCGCTAATTTAACACAATAGCTGATACACTCGCTAGTGTAACGGCCCACTAGCGACTATACTCGCTAACGCAACCCCCCAAAATTTTTTTTTTCATTAGCCAGTGTACTCGCTACATCTATCGGTCATTAGCGAAAACAACAGCTACTAAACCTTAGGTCCTAAAATTCAGCAATAGCCACTACACTCGCTAATGTTATGATCAATTAGCCACTGTACTCGCTAATGCACACACAATTTTTCTGTTTTCCCATTAGCTAGTACACTCGCTATATCTAACGTGTGCTAGCGTAAGTAACAGCTAATGTTTACGTTAGCGAATACAACCGCTATTCGGTCCATCGACTGCTTTTTTCACTGATAGCGCCACCATCGACTGCTTTTTTCACTGATAGCGCCACCCATCCGTTCACGACAATATTTATAATTCTGCTAGCCTCGTGTCTCGCCCTATTGTTTTAAATTTTGAAGTGCATAATTTTTCTAAATTATTTCGATTTATTAAGCTGGCGTTTTATATTACACATGATGTAAGATCACATGCATCTAATTGTTATCTTACATTTATTAACTTGATTTTGTGTGCAAATTGTGTGTGCATTAGCGAGTACAGTGGCTAATTGATCATAACATTAGCGAGTGTAGTGGCTATTGCTGAATTTTAGGACCTAAGGTTTAGTAGCTGTTGTTTTCGCTAATGACCGATAGATGTAGCGAGTACACTGGCTAATGAAAAAAAAAATTTTGGGGGTTGCGTTAGCGAGTGTAGTCGCTAGTGGGCCGTTGCATTAGCGAGTGTATCGGCTATTGTTTAGTTTTGGGACCTAAGGTTTAGTAGCTGTTGCTTTCTTTAATGACCGATAGGTGTAGCGAGTACACTGGCTAATGAAAAAAAAAATTTTTTGGGTTGCGTTAGCGAGTGTAGTCGCTAGTGGGCCGTTACACTAGCGAGTGTATCAGCTATTGTGTTAAATTAGCGAGTACACCCGCTAATAGACAGACTGATTATCAGTTTAGTGGCAAGCCAAACACTGATACTAATATAACCTTACTCGCTATTTTAGCGAAAAAGAAAAACCCTAAATGCACCTACTTAGCAATTAATTTTAAAGTTGTTATCTGTTCTTACAAGCGTTGGCAATCAGCTAAAATAGACTTAGTCGCTATTACATATTGCTTTGTTATAGCTCAGTCTAAAATCTAGTCATTGGAATTGTTTTTACTTAATGCGTGACGTGTGAAACTGAAAACGAGATCGAGGAATGAGTGACGAAAAAATGGCCGACGCTGAAGCAATTGTCCACGATACTGTTAACTTTATCGAAGAATTGCACAGTACAATAATCAATTATGCTATTTAAAAAATTTTAAAATAATTTCTGTTGACTTGTTGCAGGTAGATACATGTTTCATGTTCTGCTTTTGATTTTTAAATACCTTGACGATGAAAGTTTAAATAATGCAGAACTTACATGCAAAGCTTGGAAAGAAGCCATTAGTGATTCACATCCCTCTAAACTCTGGAATATGCTATTCCAACAGAAGGTAATACAATCTTCCCAGCAATGTAAATCATCGTTTTACTTGTGTGACATCCAATTTTAATTTCAAAGATTGCTAGTTCCCCTGTTTTCAAAACAATTCATTTCAATTTGGACCAAGATTCGAGCAATCAGTTGTGCAAGCGCAAACTATTAAGCAGAAATCAGTGTGCTATTAAGGTGATAGTTGCTATTTGCATTTCATGTGTACAAATTAAATTTATCTTAAAATTGTTAAAATGGCAGGCTCTACAGAAAAATTGGCTGCTTGGAGATTATGCAAGAGAATTTGCATCCCATTCTATAATTGATGATCAAGGAATAATTGGAAATGAAAGATTTAATTTTTCGTTTTCAAAAATGAGTGACAAGTTCATTGTTTGGTACTCAAACTCAAAAGTAACACTCTTGAACAGACATACCTTGAAAGTTGAAGAGGTATTTTGTGTGTGTTGATTAAAGTGAGCATGTCAAATATGTGAGAGACTTCTAATATAAACAATTTTTTTAGGTACTTCATATTGATAATCTAAGGAATTCACTAGGATGTACCTTTTATGATGACGCTTTTATATACTCTCATGACCTACAGATAAGCATCAGAAATCTTACCACTAAAAAGGTAATGAAAGAAAATAATGGAAAATTAAATAACTTCACTTGTCATCATCATGTTTTTTTTTTTTATGTGCTAGACCCGAGCTTATTCAGTACCTTGTATGGAAAACAACGTTCGGATAGATCAATTGTATGCTATGAACGGATTCCTGGTTGCTGCCATTTTCAAAGTAAGAAAACTATCAAAGACTTGAAGTGATTTACATAGGGTCTTTAATGATACAATAAGTAATAACGTAAATTTTCAATGATGTTATTCAAGGAAGAAACGTTAGACACGGATTTTTACATTTGGAAAATTACATCGCAAGCTGAAGTTGAATGGGAAAACTTAAAGATTATTCCTAACATGCAGTTGAAGAGATACGAATTGTTTATAGACCATAGATACATGATTGTACTCTACTTATACCCAAAAAGTGAATGCGTCGTCCGGCACATGTCTGATTTCAGTATCAAGGGTAAATATTGATATGAAGTGTGATTTTACTCATGTTTCGCATGCCGATGGATTCGTTTTTTTAACTACTGGAAATGGCAAACTCTTGTAAAGTCCCCTTTTTTGAAGTATTATTTAGTATCATAAGTAACTTTTCTTTTAACAGGGCGGTGAACCTTGATTCTGGTGTTAAAAAAGTTGTCGCAAGAAAACTAAAGGATTTACCAACGGATAGCTTATATTTCAGGTATGACGAAATATTTTCCGCCTTATTAGGTCTACAATATCATTCTTAGTTTACAATATGGTCTGTGTATCACAACTCTTGACAACTCTTTTCTTTGTAGGCTTCATTCAGGCCATATTATAATCGAACAAGTTAGCTACACAAATGACAACATTACGAAGATAAAAGTTAAGATTTGGAATATTAAAGCAATTACTGATCCCGATTCCGACCTGACTCCCATCTCTCAGCCACAGTTCACCATTGAAACATCCCTAAAAGAAGTAAGTTATTTGAAGTAAACTAAAATAGCCATAAAAGGATGCATTTCAGATTTCTCTGATTCTTTCTTAGCGAATTGTCTGCTGCTTTTAATCATTACGCTTTATTTGACGTGCCGTGTAATATGCTATTCTTAATTTCAGGATGGTATGGGTGCTGATTTGTTTGGTTTAGTGTTTATAACTGCAGAGCGCACCCTTGACCGGACTCAGCTTTATTTCCAGAAATTAAATTTTTTACCAACCTGCAATTCCTGCAGACAGATAAAGAAGCGTTTGCTCCGTTGCGATCAGTGCAAGTCTGCCAAATACTGCAGCAAAATTTGCCAAACAGCTGACTGGAATCACCACAAAGACAACTGTAAAATTTCAATGGTCTTATCTAAAAGAAAATCACCTCCCCTTTTAGCCAAAATTTTGAAAATTCATTGCTGCCTTTAATCTAAGGCATTTCTAAATTCATTGACGTTTTTAGTGATAGAACTAACTATTATAAATATATGATAAATTCTATTAATATAAATACAAATTTCGCAAATATTATAAATATATGATAAATTCTATTAATATAAATACAAATTTCGCAAATATTGCAACACCTAATTTAAAATTGACCAAATGTTGTTTAATTTCAGTAAAGGTGAAATCGAAAAAGTTCTTTCCCATGTATGGTCAAGGAGTAAAGGAGTAGGCACTCTTGTACAGCCTTATGGGACTACGAGGATGCCATGCTCGGTCCGCTTGGTCAAAAAACGCCCAAAAAATTGAATGAAAAAAACTCCCTTTCTCAAGGCTTTAGAGCTGAACGCCAGATCCCTCGCCATCTGGTGGGATAGCCAATGGCAATATTAATGAAGATTGCACATATTTAGGTTTGGCATCTGTGTTGCCACATATAACCGGGATTTACGAGATCGATTGTTCACTAACGTCATATTGCCATTTGCTATCCCACCAGATGGCGAGGAATCTGGCGTTCAGCTCTAAAGCCTTGAGAAAGGGAGTTTTTTTCACAGCGTTGTTCAAGGTTTTGAATGTCAAGCCCAGGTCAAGCCAGTCAAGCACTGGATTTCTTTCGAGTTGTACACCAATAAAATTGAAACAGTTGCCGAGAATGTTTAACTGCTCTATAACACAATATATTACCTTCAAAGAAATAGCTCGATTACATCAATTGATTATAAGAAAAGGGTTGTATAAATATACAAATAAGTATATCTGCGATCTCTATGACTAGGAATATATGGTTGAGCTCTTTGTGTCATCATATTAGCTTTTTAAACAATTTAAAGATTTCTTAAAATATACAAGTCGACATTTAAAAAATTGCGAAAAACATGAAGCAGGGCTCAGAGAATTTGAAAATTTCGAGTGCAATTTTAACAGATCTTTCTTTACTGGAAAGTGACGGAATGGTCAGCATTCACACTAGAGATACTATAGCCTGTAACACTGTCGGGACTTCGGAGTGAGACTGCGTACAACGGATGAATTGGAGTTGAGCTAATATCTAGCTGAGTACTGTCATAGAAGCCGTTCGCCTAAGAAAAAAATGAACAGTCAAAAGGAGTGAATGCTCAGCCAGTAAGAGAACCAATCTATTTACCTGATAGATGTAATCAGAATCCGCTTTGAGGGACGAAAACGAGTGTTGGTGAGGTAGAGAAACGCTCTCCTCCTCTCCAGAATCGTCAATTTGGGATTTGTACGAAAATAAAAGTACCGGCTGGGCGACACTACAATTTCAAAATATTATTTCACAACTTTTAACAGAGTAATAATGTAACTTGATAACCACCTGAAAAAATCTGACAAAAAAGTGTAATAGACAAAAGGTGTCAGCAGAGTGTAATAAAGAAGAGTGGTGACGTCGACTATGCACAGCCCACATTCCGTAACACGATAGAGAAGTAGTCCACTGCCCACACATTGGATTCCGTTAAGTCCAGATAGGATTGCAACGTAGTAATAGAAATTCTTTTTAGTTGGCAAAGCTAGTCTTTCTCTTAATCTTGACCAGGGGAGAAGTGTGATGATTGCATAAACCTGAAACAAAAATTGTTTTTGAAAATGAAAGTGATTATTCTGTTGATCAGATTGATTCAAATTCATCAATACTTACTGATGCAAAAACTATGGATGAAACAAACCAAAACATCATTCCACCATGGCCAAACAGATCATAATCCTTGGTATGCACATGAAATGATTCATCTGGAGAAACAAATTCTAGAGCTCCTTGACTAACTGAGAATGCTAGAGAAATACACGAGGTTGCCAACAGGACTCTTCTTATACTTGTTTTACTTTCAAGATGACCTAAAGAAGAAATGTATTAAAAATGGCATCCTACTTCCATATTGTTGATAAAACCTACCAAATGCAAGTCCAAAAATCACCACACTCATTTCTGTAGAGAGAAGGAAAAAGCGCACGACTATCCACAACACTTTGTCTGCATAGTCTCCTGCAGCTAAAGAGGCGTTCACAGTCATTGAGACTATGCAACGAATCAGACTTATGAGAACATTAAGAACCACCTATGAAAACACACATGAATTATGGAATAACTATTTCATTTCATTTACTTTAAATTACCAAACTAAAGAATGTAGCGAAAATAGGGCTTGATGTAGCTCTTAATTTCAGTCTAGCTCTGTTGAATCGCACAAGCATAAACAAGAAGAAAATAAAGTTGGGGATGAAAATGGCCAAATCCCAAATCCTGACTCTGCAAAAATAAAAACACGTGAGACAGTTATAATTCGATTTTTCACTCCAAAAATGCAAGATTTTACCGTGAATATCCCACTTCATAATAAAGAATCCACTTGCAAAAAAAATCTTCATCACTAGGCTGAACTGGTTGAATTGTTGTGTTTTCCGGAGATTCTAAGGGAAACTCTGTGTTCATCCTTGATTAACTAGGATCAAAGGATCAATTACAACTTTTGGCACGAAACAAAATATCGTGATTTTGGGTAAAAAGTCAACAGTAAAGACCGTGGTAACTGGTAACGACCATTGGAGATTCGACTACTACAACAGAGACCCAGTCTCGTGTGACAGATCTCGGTGTGTTTACAGCTTGCAGGCCTGTAAGGTGGGCGGTGGGGGCGAATGGGCTATTCCACGGAAAAATAAAACAAAAATATCAATAAATAGAATATTAAACGCTGATTCAAAGTGGATCAATTGTTTTTAGTGAAATATATTAGTTAAGAAACTATTTCCATATTAATTTAAGAAGGAGGGGTAAAAATGGGAGCAACAGTGGTGCTATCTAGTGCCCAACATCTAAGCTCTTGGAAATGTACACAATACAAAAGTCAATAAGACATGAGCAAATGGCTATCGACCTATCGTTTGGACTTTGGATATCAGAAGGGGCAACAGCCGCAACATTTCACACGAAGGAAAAACGCAAATGAGTTTATTTACTCTAATATCGCGTACGGATATACGGAAGTTGAGAGCCGCAGTTGAGCATGCACCGGATGTGGTCAATTTCCGAATGTTTGTTGAAGACGAATTTAAGTAATTCACGAAAAAACGATCGGCGCTATGCACCAGTCAATTAGAGTCCCTAATTTTCCCGTGAGAAAATCGCCATTTTAGTTCCTTGGTGAATTTTATGTCGAATTCTAAACTATAAGTTATTGTTCATTATTTTCCGTTTACGAAAATTCGCCGGTATAATAAAGACACCCAATTGGCGTCACTGAGCGCAATTTGCAGTTAGCCGATGATGATCTTGTTATCACCAAAATAAAAATGACATTAAACTTTGTGTTTTCGAACCCCTTCTATTATTTGATGTGGTGATATCGTGTGAATTGGTGCGTAACTCGACGTACAGATGGCATTGGCCTTGTTGTTCGACATGGCTCATTATTGTTCTGTTGATTATATATCTTGCTACTGCGTACTGCTGTTGTTCTTGTTGATTAATCAAAATTAATTGGGCGTGACAAGTCAACGTACTTAACCCTTTTCAATTACAATCATTAGTGTGCGTCTAGCGTGAAAATGAGTTGATTTCAGGCATATTTCCAGTTGAGAGAACGATATGTACTCGTTTCCTCAATTATGCCAACGAATCTAACTGTCGATCTACATATTTTAGTCCAGTGTAGTCTACATGTAAATATACAGGCAACATGACATTTGAAAAGAGTTTCAATATAATACCTCCAAGTTGGCTGTGAAGCAAAACAGACGACGACAATAGATTCTTTTGTGTTGATTGTCAATTGCCATCGTCCATAGGCTAACGGTAAATTATTGACTGTATCGAAGAACAACGTCTACTACTACAAGAAAAGGTGCATACTCCTATGGTACAGGGGGAGGAGGAACAAACTTTAAGAGTTGGAGGAGTTGTATAGTTTCCTGGTGCAGCAACCAACCGGACCATCAGTTGCAAGTCCGCCGCGGTCCGAGTCGCACACAAACTCGAAACACGTCCGACCAAAATTCAATTGATTGACAATTTTTTGAAAAAACAAGTGGCATTTATTCATAATGTACGTCGTATAAAGTTATCGCCGTTATTCATTGTCATCACTTTTATAGTGAACGTGAGTTATTAATCCCGGAGCAGATTAGGAGGAGGTGAGTTTGATCATCTGACCCACGACAGGTGGGTGCAAAGACCTTTTTCTAGTTCTTCATTTTTATTTTGTTTTTTTTTTGGCTTCCTGGGTGTATATGACACTGAATGTTTCTTCCAAGGGACTTGTTGGGGTATTTCTGTTGGGTGCTCTAGAATCATTCGAGTTAAAATTGGGGTTTTTTCAGGGAAAAAATGTCGAGGTATAAAAATTTGTTGAGCTGCTAGCACAGGTGGCCGTGAATTGCCCATGAAGAAAATGGCTGATCTCGTAACGGTACTTTGCGATGTATCTCGTCGCCCCCCACCCACCATTTTCTGTTTATACTTCCGTGTCTGTGTGGAGGGCACTGGCCCGACTATACAACACAACAGCCTTTCTTTCAGTAGAATAACAACAAGCCGTCGTTTTAAACGCTAGAAAGTAATCAATTGATGGTGTTGGTCAGAGAAAGAGAAAAGGACTAGAAAGTGTTTTCTCCGTGCTCTTATTGAACTCTTCAAACCATATCTAATAATAAAATAGTACCTCACTATTTCACATTTTTTAAACTGGCCCCCTCCCTGCGGATGGATTTAAAATTTAGATAGAAAAGAGAACTTTCTCTCTATATAGGAGAAAGGAATCCGACATCAGATAAAAATTAAAATACCCCATGAAGAGGTCATGAACCTTGTGGCAAGGATGAGTCGCCAAAGGTCAAGGAACCTCAAATTATATTTGTCTTTTATTAGTTTAAACCAACTTGTCTTTTATTTTGATCGTTTTATATCGAGCAGGAAAATACGACTGGACGTTTTCATCTGGCAATCTCATCATGACTATTTACATTCTAGTGGCACTGTCGGCCAGTTTCGTCACCATCTACGGTAAGAAAAATACGATAAAATAAAACTATAAACAATTTCACCGAGAAAGTGACGAGCTTTCTAATAGACTTTTTATCTTTTCTGAATTTTTTCAGAAGTTTTAAAAGAGTTATTTGATATTTGTGAAAATATGTCGAGTCAAGTGTGACCTAGATTTGCTTGTTCCATGTCTAGTAGTAGTAGATGTGCTGTCGTTTTTCTTGTATTTCTAAGGCCAGAGGCGAGTTGTTGATCGCCTGACCCCGATAGACATATTTGCGGGTTGTTTTTTAATGCTGATTTTTCAATTTGACGCAGGCAACCCGCTGGACCAGCCATTGCCGCTCAATTCCGACTTTTGGGAGAAAAAGTCGCAATACTATTCGCACGGAACATCCAGCGACGAAGATGTCCGATTGGCTGAAGAAGTCGTCGCCCATCGACTCCAATTAAAACACGACGACAAGAGTAGACGATTAGAAGCTCAACTGGAACTTATCGCTCCGGTGGTGGACAAGGCCGAGCGCAAATGGGCCGAACTGGTCGACGATGTGGACCATTTGAATTTCACGGCTATCGAATGGGAAATTGAAAACGAATTGCCCGAGCCCAACGACCGCACTTGGCGTAAAGGACGTGAGCGGGGTCGAGGGGCACGTGGATTGCCGGCCTTCCTGGGCAACGCCGTCAAATTGTTCGACCTCAAACAGGTCGTCAAAGAATTGGAAACATCTGTGATGACGTCAGTTTCCTGCTCGGCTTGTAAAGCAGGTACCACTACAACAATCTCAAACGGGATAATAATCTAAACCCGTTACGTCATTCCATCAACATTTCAACAGGTGTCGGTCTGCTGCAGCATTACGTCGATTCCGGCAAGTCGACGGATGAAATCGTTCACGCCTCCACCAAACTGTGCATGAGTCTGAAAATTGAATCACGCCGAGTGTGCGAGGGCATCATCCTGGCCATGGCCGACGAAGTTGTTTTCGTCCTGTCCAGGCTCATTCTGACGGCCGATGAAATTTGCGGTTTCGTCATTGGCGACGTTTGCGCCATCCCTTACAATCCGTACCACGACTGGGAAGTGGCCCTGCCGCCCATTCCCAAACCGGCCCTCATTAGCCAACAAATGCCCAACCCCGGCGGCGGCGTCAGCAGCCCACCGTTGAAGGTCCTTCACCTGTCCGACACCCACTTTGATCCGTACTATCACGAAGGAAGTACAGCCAATTGCAACGAGCCGCTTTGCTGCCGGCTGACGGACGGCATTCCCGATTCGCCCACTAACGGGGCTGGACGCTGGGGTGATTACCGTAAATGCGACACGCCCAGGCACACCATCGAAAGCATGCTCCAACACATTGCCAACTATCATCAGGTTTGATTTCATTTATTTTTTTAATTTGAATTGATTAACTTATCGATTAAAAATTTAGGATATCGATTTCATCATTTGGACGGGCGATTTGCCTCCTCACGACGTCTGGAATCAAACACGCAACGACAATCTTTACGTTTTGCGTGAAACTGTCCGCCAATTGACCTTCTACTTTCCCAATACGCGAATTTTCCCCGCCCTGGGCAATCACGAAAGCGCACCTGTCAACAGGTGAGTGCCTATTAAAAGTCAAAATAGCGTCGAGTAGAGTCTTAACAGCGTTGACGACTAGTTTCCCGCCCCCCAACATCGAGGCCACTCACACGATGGATTGGCTCTACGATGAACTGGATCTCCTCTGGCGACGATGGCTGCCCGATTCCACTTCGCCCACCGTACGCAAAGGCGCCTTCTATTCGGTTCTCGTCAGTCCAGGCTTCCGAATGCTTTCATTAAACATGAACTATTGCAACAACAAAAACTGGTTCGTCTGTGCTAAACTTGTTTTATCAAATGTTTGATTCGATAAAAAAAAAACGAGTTTTATTTCGTGCCACAGGTGGTTGCTGCTCAACAGCACAGATCCAGCCCAGGAGCTTCAGTGGCTCGTTTATGAACTTCAAAGTGCCGAGCTCAAAGGCGAAAAGGTGCACATTCTAGGTCACATCCCCCCTGGGCACAGCGATTGTCTCAAAGTTTGGTCTCACAATTATTACCGAATCGTCAACAGGTATCTTATAAACATGAATTCGATAAGTGAATAATAATTTAAAACATTTTATCCGCGATAGGTACGAGGCTACCATCGCCAGCCAGTTTTTCGGCCACACTCATTTCGACGAATACGAAGTCTTTTACGACGAAGTCTACCGCGGACGGGCCTCCAGCATCGCCTACATCGGACCTTCAGTCACGCCTTATTACGGCCTCAATCCAGGCTACCGAATCTACCACGTCGACGGGTATGGAATTTCAACTATTTAAAAAAATTCCCGCGTGATTAAATTCATTTGACGGTTTATTAGCAACTACGCGGGGACGTCGCGAATGGTTGTCGATCACGAAACGTGGATCATGGACCTTCAAGAAGCCAATCGGCACAATGTCGATTCGCCACGATGGTACCGCCTCTACACGGCCCGAGAAGCCTTCCGCATGCCGTCGTTGACGCCTCAAGATTGGGACCATTTGGTCCACCGGATGACCTACGACGACAATCTCTTCCAAACTTATTACAAGTATAAAATCCTTTTTAATTCCAATTTTGTTTTAGACTGACAGTTTTGTATCATATCATTGTAGGTACTATTGGAAGGCGTCACCTGTGCGGCCCAGCTGCGATGCTGATTGCAAGAAGCGGTTACTGTGCGATCTGAAATCGGGTCGATCCAACGATCGGAAATTGACCTGCCAAGAAATCGAGGAGCGAATCGACAGCACCAAAAAGAGTTCCTCGTGGAAAACGTGGCTTTTCAATGGGTTCGCTATTTCATCCGTTTTCACTTTTTTGGGAGGATTTGGCTGGCTGGGCGACTCGGTTGGATCTTTCTTCTAAAAAATAATCTTCCAATTGCCTCATTTTTTTTCGGTCGACATCTGCGGGAATCTGTTTTTTTAATTTAATTTTTCCGGTGCTGGTATTTTTCTTTTCTTCCATTTTTCGAGCTGCTTGGACCCTCGCATAAAAATTGTTATTTCCTTGGCTGTAAGTTTATAACGCTTATATTTCAGCCCACCAGTGTGTGTACAACCATTCCTATTGTCTTGTAACGATTCTCAATTAATTGGACAGAGTTTCAGTGTTGGCACTCGGTTTCACCTTACCACATCTGCCAGCCCTATTCGGTTGATCATCAGAGAGAGCCTTTCCGTCTGGATTTTGTTGAAAGTGATACTCGACTTTTTTCGTACCATATTAAAAGAGGAAACAAATTCCATTTTCTACCGCATATTATTGTTGCCCGTGTACATAAATTAAAAAATGATGAAAAACAAATTAAAAAATTATTGAATCGTGTTTCCCATCATAATATGGCATTCTGTATTTATTCACGATTATTATATTTGGCATCAACACATGAGTATA
This sequence comes from Daphnia pulicaria, assembly GCF_021234035.1. NCBI lineage: Eukaryota > Metazoa > Arthropoda > Branchiopoda > Diplostraca > Daphniidae > Daphnia > Daphnia pulicaria. Next base: position 6,885,938 of record NC_060917.1, read on the forward strand.
GACACATACTTTAAAGAGGGAGAGCATTATTAAGTTTCCAAAGAAAGTTGTTCGGTAAATTTGTTTGAAAAGAGTATAGCGCCAAGGCACGAAAGAGAAATGCCAATTTCTGTTGGAATGAGAAGGTTGTTGGTCTTCTTTGCAAAGTTTTTAAAAAGGCAGTTTCGGATGAGCAAAATGGCGATTGAGCAATTGATAAAAAGGAAAGAATTTTTTTCATGACAGATAAAATCACGCTCTCTGAAGTTTGGTACCAAACCGAAATAGAAATTAAATATAGTATAAACAAAAGAGGACACAATAAGAAAATAATTTGCAATGTAAAAACCAATGTACAAAAAGAGTATTTTCCTTAAAAAGAAAAGACCGGGCCGTGTGCGATTCGGGCGCTCAAATAAATTGAAAAAATAGGACAGACAAGAATGAAGGAGAATAAACAAAAATAAAAACATTTTTAAGAGGAGCAATTTCTCATCTGTGAGTTGCAAACAGTTTCGCTTTCGTAACGGGCCGACTACTTCCGATTTTACGCCCGGAACGTTGAGAACAGCGTTGACATTCCACCAATTTGGGATGATGGAGCCGGACGGCGATGAGGCTACGGCAAGTGTGACAATTTGTGACGCAATGATGTTCAGACAATGTCCTGGTCATACCAATCAGTGTCTGAAGCTGGCGAGGAATGCTGTTCATGTCGACGCTTTCCAACGGAGACGGGACCGTCCAGACAACTCCACTCTGCGTTAGAGGCATCACATTTTGAATGGGGCGGAGGACTCCTCCATAAGGCCGGCCGTCGTTGTTGTGGCTCAACGTCGTTCGATTCTCACCGTTTTGCTGGGTGGAAATGAGAAATTTCGACAGCCGTTTGAGGCAAGATTGATCATCACATACAGCTCCACAATATTCATCTGAAACTTGACAGAGCCTCATGAGATCTTCATCGCCAAGGTACATCAGGATCCTTTGGATGGAGGGTGTACAGCGACTTCTGATCAAGCAACTCAGAACGTCATTTGGACACTCGGTGGAATCTTGATCAAGGGCAGTTGGTCCCCTGTTGAGAGGAACCCGATCTTCTGTGAAACTTGCCCTGCTTGACGAAACTGATTGAACAGGAGTATCTAGCACTGGGTCTAAATTGCTTGTTGTGTAGGGTAAAATTGAGTCTTCGGTGACTGGAGTGCTGCAATAAAGGCGTGATGACGAATCTGAGACATCTGACGATGGAGTGAAGGAGTTGGTTAATGAGGCAAAGCTGGACTGGTAGCCAGAATCTGCTGTCCGATTAAGAGAACTCTCATGAAGTCTCGAGAAACTGCTCATCATCAGTGGTGTAAGCCTAGGGTTGCCCCTTACACTGCCAGGATATCTTCCAGTCATTTCTAATGTGACAAATAATGGACAATAATGAAAATTATTCAACAATTTTGAACAAATTTGAAAATTTCAGTCAAAATGGCAGTTAACATTCGTTACTAAAATGCAGTTGGTGTGACGACCTTGGAAACATGGGTTTGAATAATTTAAAGTTTATAAAGTAATAAACTTACTGTGTTTTAAAAAGAGCCAAGTATTAGTTCTTGGTCAGCTTTTGCTCGTGTATCTAAGACATGAATTAATATTCTATAAAATTGCCTCACACCGATAACGTGACGTGAGGCACTGAGCGTCGACAGCAGTTTGGACTGTTTGGTTTTGAATTCGAAATAAGCCCAACGGTATCCTAGAGGGGGTTACTGGTTAGCGTTGCCATATTGATCAAATGTTGCTTACTTTTTCTTTTACTTCTTTTAACGTGCATTTTTGCTCTGCACTTCTTTTTATTTTCGTAAAATAAATTAAAGAAAACAGTGTTTATACGTTAATTTTGTGTAATTTATCAAGTAGACCGTAAACGTTTATCATTTTCTAGCGTTTTCAACGGTTTATGCATCTGGATTTTATACTCGAGTGTCAAGAAAGTTAACGCTATTTTCGAAACTATTTGAATTTTCGGAATTTTGTCAAATTGGAAGTCGGTATTTCCGAAGTATTTTCGTAGGAAATTTTGCGAATAACGGTTGTAAACAACTAAATGTTATTTTTTAAGAAATCCTTGTGTAGTTTGGCCACAAATAGCAGAATCCACCACTACTGGCGTGATCTTTATCTGCGGCTAACAGAAAATATTTTTTTCCATTTTTCTATCCCGTTTTTCTTGTTTTTTTCGTTTTCTACAAGAGTCTGAAACGACGACCGTTAGATGGCGAGAATAAAAAAAACTAATTTCATCACCAATAGATGGCGTCTGTTCCAAAATGATAAATAATTCCCCTCCCCCAACTCCCCCCTTTTTTCTTTTACCGTGAAAAGTGCGCGGTGATTCCCAACAAACCTCCTTCCCATCCTTTTCCGCCTCCTACTCGTAGCGGAAGAGGGGGGGAAAAACTACGCAGTTAAAGTGTCTTGAGGGGGAAGGGGTGCTATCGAGTGGAGTGGGTGGGTGACTGGGTGAATGAATAAGGCTTTCCTCTGACTCAGTGCCAACACACATACGTTCTTCTTCCACACACATATCCCAACGCGTATACATATTTATATATAAATTGTTCATTTCTCTGCTCTGTTGTTTCATATGAGAAAAATGTCGAAATTTATTTAACGAGCAGCACAGCACATCCTTTTTGGCTGAACTTTCGTCACGACGTGGTGGCTGCTGCTGGTCAGATATAATAAAAGAGATTTTCGGTTAAAAGGAAAAACAGTCAAGTGACGTACTACTAGGCTGTGGCCTGTGGGCTGGGGAAAATACCACCGGTGAATGGTCGCCCATGTTATATACACTCCTCCTCTCCCTTTATCCTCTCATTCGTTTCACACACGAAAGGAAGAAGAAAGAGGAGAGAACTGAGAGAGGGGCTATCCCTTTTGGCGTTTCAAAACAAAATCCCCCAAAAAGTTTCGTTTCCCAGTTAGACGGGAGCATCTCACCCGGTTGGACTCGTTGAAATTTTGCGCTATACCTATTTGAGTGTGTTTTAATTTCATCAAGTTTTTTAATTCAACATAAAGAGTTTCGTTTGGTGTGTCATGTGACCGTTAATCAATTTTCGACAATGGCCATGGGGATAAGATAGTCGCCGAAGAAAACATTTTTGTTTTTACATTTTTAAGTAGACAAAAATTGTGTCTCCCAACACCTGTCATGCCACGACGGAGAGGATCGACCAACGCTGGACGTCGTACCACCAGTAAGTTTTTTTAATTATCTATTTCCGACGTCATTCCGGCCCTATCTATTTGCAATGACGTCACTTGAAATTGAACTAGTAGACGCTTTAAAAGAATTTCTGGAAACTTGGTTTCAACCAGTTCAATCGTTAACTTTTTGTGTATATTTATTTTTATTTTGAGAAGAGTCGCCACGATGAGTCGTGTATGTGAATGGTTGAATTCCCACCCACCCACCCACCTCCTACAAGGTTGGCACAGTGCCGGCCACCAGACCCTCTCCAGACTGCGTCCTCCTCCCACCCTCGGCATCACCCACCGTCGTTTACTTGTCCGCCTTTTTTATTCTTGTTTTTCTCACGAAAAATAGATAACGATTAGTCCCGATAATATTTTGATGCAACTAGTATGAAACATAATTTTTAGTTGAAAATAATATTTAAAAAAATGAATAGATTCGAGTTGAGGAATCCCCCGCAGTTTTTCGGTTGGTTGGTGGCAGCACTGGGCGTCCTTGAACGAGTACGTCCGAACCCATAGACAAAAATTGTCGTTGGACGACTACGACAAGGAAACGCACAACTTGTATTTTGTGTGTCGGGGAATTCAAGTGCCCTGAATTATAATCGGAATGATTTCTCCTTTAAACTCGTGAGGTCAGACATTTTTTTTTAACAAAAAGAAGATTGGGCGCCAGACGAAATTGGCAGTTGTCAAAATGGCGCCGACGACGTACGACGGAGAATGTGCGGGCAAATGGCCAAAACGTCGAAAAAGATTGTCGTTTGCTACTCTCAACTAGTGAGAAAAGAAAAGCCCCAACATGGGGTTTCTCATATTATTATTTTGTAGGCCTCCTTTTTCTACGAAATTCCGTCCAGCACACACACACACACCTGATGTCGGAATGTTGTGGAAAGAAGAAGGAAGAAATAAAAAAGATAAAGGAAAAAAGATGGCGGTAGCCACCAGGCCACCACGTTAGGGGGGGATAGCCCGGGTGGGTTCGCGCAAGGGTTTCCCTCCCACCACACCAGCCTTGCCTTCAACCTTGACAGCCTCCGGGGGAATTGGACTCTGTTCTCTCATTGGTTCAAAACTATCAGCAAAAGATTGGGAGGAATGCGCGCGCCCTCCCCTTTTTCCCGCCGACAGCCACGTCTCCCCCCATTCACCGTGTGGTGGCGCGCGATGTTGCCACTTTGCCCGTAATTTTAATTTCAAAAAAGATGACGGAATTGATAATGAAAAATCAATCACACACACACACACGCCGAGGTCATTTTATATAATAATCTGTAAACGATATTTCTCTCATATCATCTTGACGCAAGTTATTGGACTTTGATTGGCATAGGAAAAGTTAAAAGCCGCTGCTGTTTTGGTTTGGCTGGGGTCGCCCCTAGTCTATTTTCTGGTTCTAACGGATCCGTCCAAAAGTGTCTGGTTTTGGCTCGTATATTTTAGGGCTTTTGTGTTGTATTCAATGGAGAATGAGGAGGAGGGTGGTGGTAGAAGGAGGAGGTTGTTGTGTGACTACATTCCATTTTGACTGCTGTTCTCCGCAGACCCGCCATTGAGGCGCCAACGCGTTACCCTGCCGACAGTCTCATCTTCTTTTCCAAAAAAATATTATTAGATTTAAATTAATTCATAATCAAGCACAATCGGGTTATTATATTATTTGGTCGTTTTATTTTATTTAAAAAAAGAACAAATGGCGTAGTTGTAACACACAAGTGGGTGAATTTAGTCATCCGGTCAAATACCTTGAGGGCATTAGCCAGAAGGAGAAAGGGGCCACATCGTCAACTCTGTAAATAAACAAAGTGCACTGCGGATGGAGGAATGGAATGTGACCTTGCCAAACAGGTCATCCGGCAAGAGCCCCCGTTGTCAAGGTTTCCTTCTCACCTCAAGGCTCTTTTCACCTGTCTCTCCTCTTTTATCCCCCCCATTCTTATACCCACCACTACTTGATGATTCAATTCAATGGGATTTCCCTCACACACTAAGAATTAACATTTTTCCTTTTTATTTTGGACATTCTCGCAGTTGACGATGGACGTTGCAACGGCAATAATAAGAAACCCATGGCGCCTATCCGAGCTGCCAAAGTCACGGCACCCGCCGTCTCACCGTCACAATCAGGTACAATCATTTGAAAATCTAAATTCCATTATCAGCTCTTATCTAATCTTTAATTCTTTTGTCTTTTTTGTTAAATAAAGTCAACGAAGCTACTCCGGAAGCCACTCAATCCAGCGATCTTGGCTATTTGCACAAGAAATTCAAAAAAGTAGCCGCCACTTTTTCAACTACTCCGGAACCGGCTCTTCCAGCGGTGGCGGCTGATCCGCCGACGGATGAATCATGTGCTGTTGTTGTTGATCCAGCCAAAAAGGAGGATCAACAACCCGATAGCAATGGCTCGTCGAAATCTTCCAGTAAAGGTGGCCGGTATGTTTGTCACTACTGCCAACACGCCTGCGCAAAGCCCAGCGTCCTGGAGAAACACATCCGGGCGCATACAAACGAACGGCCCTACCCGTGCGTTCCGTGCGGATTTGCTTTCAAAACCAAAAGTAACCTCTACAAACACTGCAAGTCACGCACACACGTTCTCAAATTGGAAGAAAACGGAACGGCCCATTCGCAGTTGACTGGATCAGCCGGAATCATCATCGATCCGGTCGAAGGCGGAAGTGATGATACTTCAGACGACAATGTTATGCTCGACGATAGCGACGAGGGAGAGCCACTGGTTGTTGCTGTTCCGCCACAGCCGGCCGAAATCATTGTGTCCGTTTCATCCGCACCATCCACTCCGGAGAAATTCAAAACGCCGTACAAACCCAAATTTCATAATTTAAAAAGTTCAGACGACATTTTAGAAACTCCACCGACCACCGACGAAGGACGGCCCAGCCCTGGATTCCTCCACGAAAGGATCAGTCAAATCATCAGCAAGAATCAAGCCATTGTCGAAACGCTGGATCCGATTTGGCCCAGGCGATATGTCCGCCAATCCAGTCGAGACAATAAAGAAACGGCCAAAAGTCCCCGGCCGGACATTGTCATTTCATCTCCATCAATCAAGAAATCCGGTCTAGCCGGAAGAGAAAGAAGTTGCAGTTTAAGTTTGGTTCCGCATGCGGATCAGACGACCGACTCGATGGTTCTGGCCGTCCCCTCGTCTGTTGCTCCATCGTCGACCCACCGACTGTTGCAAGAAGATGAAAATCAGAGGAAGAGATGCTACTCGGAAGGTCCAGCCGTCACCGAAATTCGTCATTCCGTCCGGAATTTATTGCAACAGTCTCCCAAGCCGCCGCGAACGGACGTTTTCAATCCACAAAATCCGGAAGGTTCCATCATTAAGGATATTTTGTTAAAAAGTCGCGGATTACTTCCGGCCAACTGCGAGGCTAAAGAATCGGCGGTGGCCGTAGTCGATCCGCCGACGAAAATGTCATCGTCATTCACCGTGAGTGCTCTACTGAATCCGTCCACGACCCGTGCCAAACCCACGGTCGAATTTCCCCATCCACATATCAGTTTAGATCCGGCGGATGATCCGGCAGAACGGCCGCCATCAAAACGATCCAAGATTTCAGACGTTACGCAATCCGCTCCATTTCCACGTCCGCCAGTCGATCCTGAAATGATCCGATCAACATCGTCGTCTTCTTTTGTGGCCGATCGAATCCGGACGTCGCTTCCGCTTTTCGGAGGTGAAGTGGAGATCCATGACGGTCCCCAGAGGACAGTGTTGCGAATCGATCCGGCGGGTTACGTTGAATCAAATCGATCCAACGGCCAATCTACTGCAACCGCCGAGTCGCCGTCCTCAGTTGTCGTGACAAAAGTGTCGAATTTAAATAATTCCGGTGGTCTATTTCGTCTGCAACCGCAGGAATCCCGCATTTCCGTTTTCCCCGTCATGAAAACCGCCGAAACCAAATCCGGCGGTGATCCAGCCCGTGGCGTCATCATTCATCAACCTTCCGTGCCTTATATTCCGGGAATTCCCGGCCCCTACAGTTCAAGCGGATGGCTTCCGGCTTCCACCATGACGTCTGTCACCGTTTCCTACACCACCACCACCACGGTGTGTACCAGCCAATCAACAACAACATCACAACGTCCGGTTCCATCGATTACGGTGCATCCGCCAGCCGCTAGTCTCCTACAACCTCCGCATCCGGAAGAGCGAACGGATAGCGGATTCGACGATGAAGATCCATCGACCCAGGCGTCACCCAAATTCCTTCGCCCCAATTCTTTATCGTTGCAGCCGGGCACGTTCAATTTGAAAAAGAGCAACATGGCCGGCCTGGATCCCCAGAGCGGACAGCCCAACATGCTGTGCGTTTCAGGAGCGGGAATGACGCTCATCAGTCCCGAGACGCCTCGTCCGCGCAAGCTATTTCGCCAGTTATATCTCAACGGCCACGCCTACACCTATTTGGGCCTCAAATGCTCGACCAGGGTCTATTTTTGCTGCCTGTCCCGGGCCCAGCCCATGTACGTCCCGCATCATCCCAAATTGTCCATGTATTCGCAATGGAAGACGAGAGCTCCAGCCTCAGCCGGCCCGCCGGGATTGGAAGCCTCCAGCCCGACTCAAACCATGTCCCTTTACGATTCCAGACAACGCCCGACGACTTGTACGACGGCCCAATCGACCGATCACGGCCGGATGATTCTGACTCATTCGTCTTATTGGACCAATCGCGACAGACCCACAACGACGCATTTCAAATTGCAAGTAACCGCCGCCCAGGACGTCGTTCACATTGAAATTCCTCCTCCTGTTGCTGCTCAATCGACTCCGGAAGAATCCCGTCCGCCGGATCAAGTCATCAGTCCAACGGCCCAGGCCCAGACGAAACCGGTTCAACCCAAACGAGTGCGGATCTTTGCCGGCGGCTACAAATCCACCGAGGACTACACGTACGTTCGTGGTCGAGGGCGAGGCCGTTACGTGTGCGAAGAATGCGGAATCCGCTGTAAGAAGCCATCCATGTTGAAGAAACACATCCGCACGCACACGGACCTGCGCCCCTACACTTGCCGCCAATGCAATTTCAGTTTCAAAACCAAAGGCAATTTGACTAAACACATGAAATCTAAAGCTCATCACAAAAAGTGCACCGAGCTGGGCATCGTGCCCGTCCCTACCACCGTCGACGAGGCCAACATTGACGAGGACAGTCTGGCCCGGCAGGAAACGCTCAAAAAGATGAAACTGGCCGGCGGGTCCGGCAATGAAGGCGATTCCGATTTGGACGACGATGAAGATGAGGATGAAGATGACGAGGAAGACGAAGAAATTGAAGGTGAAGAGGAGGAAGATGAAACGGAAGATGATCCGCCAGTGACGACTAAGTTATTGCCAACTGGACAATTTGAAGATGCCACAGCAGCCGAACCGGTTCGTGAAGAACGTGAGCAAGAAGTGGCCAGGAGTTTACTGGATTTAGGTGTTATTGCTCCAGCTGGATGTAAACCCACGACTTATCCTTACGCCAGCCATTTCCATCCGCCGGAAGAGGAACAACATCCTTCGGTTGAAATGAAGGAAGAGCCTCCAGCGCCCGTTTGTAAACAACAGCCGATGGATTTATCCACTTCAACCGCTGCTTCATCGGCTCTTTTGGCTTCCATCTATTCGCCCATCGTGAGCGAAACGGCCGCTCGTCGATTATCTCCCGAAAATTCCGTCCAGCCGGCCACCAGTGGCATGCTGCAAGCCTACCTGACGGAAAAAGCTTTGAAGGAGGGACTGATGAAACGTCACCAGGTCAAATTGATGACTCCGCCCTCAGTCGTGGTCGAGAATCCCGTCGTCACTTTATTCCCGACTCAATCCAAATCCAGTCGTTCGGAATTTGTGGTGCCTTTGTCGTCGACTTGTCCGGCGGCCATTCCGACCTCGGTGACGGCCTACAAATTGACAGATGACGGCAAAACGGCGTGCAGCATTTGCAACAAAGTTTTCACGAAACCGTCGCAACTGCGATTGCACATCAACATCCATTACTTTGAGCGGCCGTTTCGGTGCGAGGCCTGCGCCGTTTCCTTCCGCACCAAGGGCCACCTGCAGAAGCACAAGCGATCCGTGACGCATTTCAATAAAGTCAACATGAATTTGACTTTCGGCACGCCCAGCACGGAGAATCCTCGACCGTTTAAATGTTCCGACTGCATGATCGCCTTCCGCATTCACGGCCACCTGGCCAAACATCTCCGCTCCAAAATGCACATCATGAAACTGGAATGCCTGGGCAAATTGCCCTTTGGCACTTATGCCGAAATGGAACGATCGGGAATCAATCTCAACGAAATTGACACGACCGATTGCCACAATTCACTCGAAAGTCTCCAATCATTGGCCCATCGTCTCTACAAACAAGATCCATCCAAAATCCAGCAATGGCAACAAGAGGTATATATCTATTTAATCCATTTGGAATTCTTTTTAATTAATTCATTTTTAACTACTTATTTAGGCCCAAGTGGTAGCCGAGGCTAATTTGAGGGAACGGACAATTAGCGAATCGTCGGAAGAATTTTCGGATGTTGCGGATGATGAGCTGGATGAAGATGGGGAAGATAGCGACGGCCTTCCGGATGGAGCCGGTGTCGAAGAAGCTCCTCCTCCACGAAAATCGACACCAGTTGAAACACTTCCGGCACAGCCAGAAATGAGCCATCCGCCTCGTGCTGCTGCCGTGTCTCCAGACGCCAGAAAAGCTCCGCCCCCGCCACCAGTCATGTATTGTTCCGCTTGCGGAGATTCGTGCGTTTCCATGGAAGCGTTCCAATCACACGTCATGGAAAAACATCGGCCTCTGTCACCACCTACGACTAGGACACCCTTCAAGGCTTCTCCACCCGCAACGGCTCCCGAGTCTCCCGCCAAATTGGCACCACCGTCCAACATCCAGCCAGACATTGGCAGGTATATCTTGTTGCACTCGACTTGGTTTGTTCTTTTTACAAATCTCATTTGCATTTTAAAGGGTCGTCAATTTGGCTGTGGAATCGAGACGATCTCCATCCCGCGTGATGGAGACTGGCCCCAAACCTGGCCCACCCTGGAACCGTGGTCCAGGTGACCTGCAATATGCACAACCCCGTGGTGGCTTTTACAGTGGCCCACCGCATTCATCTTCGACCATGTGGCCACCACCACAACCGCGACAGCCAACGATTGGTGACCTCATGAGCCTGGGCAATCCGCTGTCGGCTATTCCACCTCAGTGGCATCAGGATCAAGCCGCCATGGCCTGGATCGCATCCCGACACATGATGCTGCCGGGTCATCCGCCCACTTACACTACTCCGCACCACTCTGGCGGCCATCACACCACCAACGGAGTAGCCATGCAGCCGCGCCTCTACAGTCCCACCTCCTCGAGTTCTTCCATCGCAGCCAACGACGTCGACGTCGTTTTCCCCTGCGAACTTTGTGGAAAATCTTTCAATGCCAAAGAGACACTCCGACAGGTATACTAACAATTAAAGAAATTTAATCATCTCATCAATTAATTCATTTTTAATTTTTCTTTCCAGCACATGTTGGCTCACGCTCAACCGCGACCGTTCGTTTGTGAGTTTTGCGACGCTGGGTTCACGACTCAGAAGCACCTTGAATCGCATCTGGTTCTGCATCGGCCACGTACGTCCTGATGATGCCAGTTTGATGACGTCACCCGGTGAAGTGTCCTCTCCACGATGTATATCTCTGATATATAAGCCTCACGATTTTTCGTGAACCGAGAACGTTTGTTTGTTTGTTGTAAATAATTGGCTTTTGCTATAGACACTGTTGGTCGCTTTCTTTTTATTCTTGCTTGTAAATCCCTTTTGCGGTATTTTATCACGTTCTTCAGACATGGCGTAATTCAGAAACATATCAGATTGACCCTAATCTTAATCGAAATGTATAGATGACAACTAAGTTTTGCGTTTACTTTATACCTGCTCAATCAAACTTGTTAATAAACTTATTTTTCAATACGGGATTTATTTTCATTTTTCTCGACTTTCTTTATTTTCTATAGACAATAAAATTGATTGATTAATTATTTAATTTTACCAAATGAATTTTGGTTGGAATGAATTTAATCTTTTTAAAAAATTAGCGAAAATTTATCGACTTGGCATCGTTAGGTTCTAGAAAAAAGCGTCTGCTTCGTGTGTTGACATCATTCCGAACATCTGATTTTCCGCATGCGTTCAATCATTCCACGTTGATCCTCAATTTAACCCAAATAAAATGGCCCCACCAAGTCGTCGCGTTGCTTTTTCTGCCAAAGCGAAGAAGAAGCAATTACAGAATAAACGAGAAGAAAACCGAGAACGTGACAAGGGAGATGGAGACTTTTTGGAAAAACGTAATACAAATTTATAGTTATTTGTTAACTGTCTCTTGAAAAATTTGTTGTCTTGAAACAGGTAAAAAGAACTATGTTGCCCAACATCTGTTGACAAATGACAGTCAGGTTGCAGCAGGTCCATCGATGGAGGCAATTAATCTTCAACCCGGAACGGGCAGGAATGTCAACCGATTCAATTTGAAATTTCACGTAGAATCCAAGGAAGAAATTGAAGCGAGGAAAGAAATTGCCAGACAGGCAATTGTCCCTGAAGCAGAATCAGGTCTTGAACTGGGAACAGATTTCTGCTTCGTTCCAGGGCTTGAATTCCCCCAGAGACCAAAATGGGACTATAATCTAACCCAACAAAAGCTGGTATTGTGGTTTTTCTTTTAGTTGCATTAATATGACTAAATTTTTATTATATTGCAGGACATGAAAGAAAACAAGTATTTTCGTGAGTACATTGATGAAATTGAAAAGTCTTTTCCTTTAGCTGAATTAAGCTACTTTGAATTGAATCTGGAAACATGGAGGCAGTTGTGGCGTGTTTTGGAAATGACTGACATATTGCTTGTTGTCATTGATTCCAGATTTCCAGTAAAGTTTCATTCAGTCCTTTTATAAAATCATTGTTCTAATTTTTTATTTTGTAGTCTTTGCTGTTTCCTCCATCTCTATACAATTATGTTTCACAGCACCTAAAAAGAGATGTCATTTTGGTTTTCAACAAAATCGATTTGGTTCCCGCATCTGTTTTAGCTGCATGGAAACACTACTTTCAAACACAGTTTCCCTTACTACGCGTAAGTATACTCACTTTTATGTTTTCCCCGAGTTGATTACTGATTTTCCCGGTTTTTAGATTGTTTTCTTTACGTCTTTGCCTTCTTATAACTTGAGAGATGGAGGTAGCAAGTCTGGTATGAAAACACAGCGCCGTAAAGGAACTATGAAAATGGCTGCTGAAGGTGCCCAAAAATTACTCGAGGTACCATTTATTATTATTGTACGTTATGCAATTATTTTAAAACTTTGTCTTTTCCACTCAGGTTTGCGAGGATATCTGTGGAACTCAAGGCAAGTTTCATTCAGTTGTTATATTACGGTAAGGTCAGGATATAACGAAATAATAATTGATGCAGTTGATTTGAGCGCTTGGCGGTCTAAAATCACTGAAGAAATGGCATTAAAAGGTGACGATGAAGAAGTCGAAATCGGAGAACTTATTCAGCAGGTTTGTGCCATTTAATATTGCGAACTATTGAAATCTTTTTATCAAGTAGTCTATTGGTTACAGGTAAAGAAACCTGATGTAGGTTTTCATCAACAAGAAAGATTCCAAAGCGGTATGCTGACTATTGGATGTGTTGGACAGCCTAACGGTATATTTGTTATACTTAAAAACTTGTAATATTCTTTTGTTTAATTCCCGTATTTAAATTTAGTTGGAAAAAGTTCCCTTATTAATGCATTGATGGGGAAAAAGGTAAAAATCCTGTCAGTTTCAAAGTCAATGTTTTAAATAACTTGTTATCGATATACAGGTTGTGAGTGTTTCCAGAACTCCAGGTCATACCAAACATTTCCAAACCATCTTCCTGACACCCAATGTGAAATTGTGCGATTGTCCGGGATTGGTTTTCCCCTCTCAACTTCCACGTACGCTGCAGGTGTTGGTAGGAAGCTATCCCATCGCCCACCTACGAGAGCCTTACACAGCTGTTGGTTACGTTGGCAAGTATTTGAATTTGCCGGAATTGCTAAAGATGGGCCATCCTAGTGGCGAGAAAGCAACAGAAGGTCAAGAATGGTCGGCCTACGATATCTGCGAAGGATGGGCTATCAAACGAGGTTTTATGACCAAACGGGCTGCCCGACCCGATGTGGCTCGTTCTGCCAATCATCTTCTAAGGCTAATATTGGAGGGGAGAATCACTTTGTACTTGCGGCCACCCAACTATAAAGCGGAAGAGTCAAAATGGCAGTCACACCCGGATGTAGCCGAAATTACCAACATTCAAGCACTCGGTCAAATGAAAGACGATGGTTGGCTGGAAGCAGCCGCAGAGGTGGTGGAAGAGGAAGATTCTAATGAAGAGAGTGAAGAAGAAGAAGATGATGAAAGCGAAGAAGAGCAAGTCCCTGCGTCTTCGAATAAATTTGCTTTATTGGAAGATGATGATTAAAATGTATCAGATGTGTGAGATATATATACCGAATCACAAATCAACGTCGTTTATTTGAAAGAGCACTAGTTGGAACGCTTTTGTTTCTATAACATCGGTTCACATCGCCGTAGTTCCAAGTAAGATGAGAGCCACTGAGCAAGGAAGAGAAAATAATTCATTTTATAGAGTCGATCCGCTTACAAAATTTTTCCCACAAGTTCCACAAAGTAAAACTCCCCGACATTATTATATCTAACTAACCCCCCGCAATTCAGAAGAAATGAATTTGTCGGTTGTTCCGGTAATGTATGACGACTTCCAGATTTGAATTTTGTTAGGTAATATGTCAAGAAAAAAAGCAAACAGGATAAGAGGTTGAATTTAGAGCATTTCACACACCATTAAATTCAACCCCTGGTAAAGAGCAGACACATTAAATATAGATGAAGAAAAAGGCCGAATGGAAATGCCATGCACATTCTCTCAGATTGCCAAGTATAAGAAATCAGATTGATCTAATTTCGCATTTTACTAATTTCTGTACAGAAAAATCACAACGGGTCATCGACGTGTCCCTTCTAATGTAAAAAAAAAAAAGAGCCCTGAAGCTCCAATTGGCCCCGAGAATGTGAAAGGCAAGTTCAATGCCACATGAAAAGTTCTGAAAAAGGTAAAGGGATGAAAGAGAGAAGTAATTACACATGGGAATTTCATACATACACTTGCGCGCACACACGCTCTTCCGCACACACACACACACACACACAGTTTAAAAAAAAAAAAATGTTTTCAAGTCGCTTAATGTTGGGTCATACCCCCACCAAAGGGCTGCTCTCTTGTCTATCTTCGTCGAACTGCCTTGCGCATTTTCCGGGCTCCACCTACACTGCCGGTGTTGTCAAAAGGGTTGGCTCCAGGAAAACCCGCAGCGAACCCGGGAGACGGAGCATCAGGCGGATTAAACGTCGCAGCCGGTGGAAAATTGAAACCCGAATTGACGGCTGGTGGAGCGGCATTCATGCCAAACTGAAAGAGGCCGGGCGGTTGTTGAGGCGGAGCAGCGGAGGCAGGAGCAGCAGCAGACCCACTAAAATTGAAACTAGATGACGCAGTGAAGGCGGATGAAGCAGAAGCCGATGGGGCACTGAATGAAAAAGGTGCAGCAGCAGCAGCAGCAGCCCCAAAACCTGTCGGTTGTAATGAACCAAACGGAGACGATGCTGCGGCTCCAAATGCAGGAGTAGAAGATGGTGTGGCATTGAATCCTGAAAACGGAGCCGACGTGGTCTTGGGAGCACCAGTACCGAAAGTTCCAAAAGTAGGAGCAGCGACCGTTGAAGGTGTTGTTTGCTGGGAAGTTGCAAAGTTAAACTGCATTTTGGGTGCCTCTGAAGGAGTCGTGACCGGAGTGGCAACGTTTGAAGCTCCAAAAGCAAATGACGATGGGACGGACGTTGTTGAAGCACCAAACCCGAATCCACCACTACTAGCGGGTTTGGCGGCATCTTTAGGAAATTGATACGCTGGGGGAGCAGGTGATCCGAAATTGATGAACGATGCGGTCGTAGTCTGTGGCGTTCCAAACGAAAAAGACATAGACGGCGCAGCGGCCGTAGACGTGCTAGTCGTAGGCGTAGCTCCCGCACCTGAAACAAAATTAAAAAGGGAGCTAGAGCTTGCCGGAACAGCCGATCCCAAGGTAGATTTCGTGGTAGTAGTAGGTAAACTGAAACTGGGGGGAGCAGCCGTCATTCCAAATGCCGTGGGGGCGACGGCCGTTGCAGTTTGTGAACCAAAAGTTGGGAGAGATGTTGTAGAGGTCGATAGACCGAAAGCAATCGACGACGCAGTAGTAGTAGGTAATCCAAAAGTGGAAGGAGCAGGTGCTGAAGTTGTGATGCCAAAGGGCGGGCTCGTAGACGTTGCGACAGTTGTTGAAGCACCGAAAGTTGGTGCCGATGAAACTGAAGCACCAAATACTGTTGGGCCACCAAAATTGAAAGACGGCGCAGTAGCCGGTTTGAATAGCGATAGAGAAGGAGTCGACGTCGCACCTCCAGTGAAGCTAAACGGAGTTGATGTGGTGGTAGTAGTAGTAGGTATCGACGATGTACTTTTGGGAATCTGCGATTCTTTCTCGGTGGCCTCACCAAAATTGAAGGTTGGCTTTTCTGTCGATGTCTCTGGTTTGCCAAACGCAAATGTAGGCTTTGTTTGTTCCGTTGCTCCAAAAGAAAATGAAGATGCCGAACTGACAGGAGCCTGTTTAATGTCCGATGGGGCCGTGGGTTTCTTCCCGAGAATATCCATCACGCTGCCGGTTTCCAGTAAAGACACCTTCGAGTCAGGAACTGCAGGTGCAAAGCTAAAAATGGGACTCGATTTAGAGGCTGACGATGTGGTTGTCGGTGCAACATTGAACGCTGCTGGATTGGATAGGACCGAAGTTTTAAATTGTGAATCCGCCACTGTTTTTTTCTCATCGTCTGTCGCCAAGTCCGTCTGACGCCCAAACACAATTGGTTCTTCAGCTTTCTGTGTTGGCTCTTTTGGTTTGAGTTGGAATAATTCGATGGGTCCTGTGTTTTCAGAAGCTACAGGCGCAGTAGAAGTGATAGCTTTGGTTTCTTCTGGTTTCTTCTCAATTCCAAATTTAAATCCACCGCTTGTTTCTTCCGTTTTCTTGCTTGGTTCAATCGATGTACCAAATTTAAAGCCTACTTTTTCAGGAATTTTACTGGGTTCAACGACTTGAACTACTGATTCGCTAGAAGACGCTTCTATTTTCTTAGAGGGTTCTATCACATTTCCAAACTTGAATCCTGGGGTTACACTTTTATCTTTCGATACTTCAATGCTGGCGCCAAATTTGAATCCTGAAGAAGAACTTTCTTCCTTTTCGCTAGAAGTCCCAAAAGAAAACCCTTTTGTTTGGGTCAAAGTTGACGATTCCGTTCCAAACTTGGGAGCTGTTTGTTGTCCAGGTTGAATGCCGAATTTAAAGGTTGAAACCGAACTGGGTTTAACTGCAGGCTTGGATCCCGGGCGTGCTTCGTCGCAAGATTTGCATCGATCTTCTTTATCAGCGTTCCTGATCATACACACAGAACATTCCCATTGAGCGGCGGTCATTTTAAATTGATCACCGAATCCTTTTGTTGGAGGCGCAACAGGAGCAGCAGCAGCAGGAGCAATAGGCATTGCTTTTACTGCATTGGGGGCTGGAGATTCGCATGCCACACACGATGATTTGTCCTTGGAATTGGGAACGCAACAGACAGAACATGTCCAAGAATCGGTAGGTGCCTTGAATTTATCTCCAAATCCTGAAAGAACCGGTGGTGACTTTGTTACTGGCTCCAAAACGGGCACAGCTTCTTGACTTTTCCCTCTGAGAACATCAAGGACACTTCCAGATTTCAATTCCACTTCTGCTGGTTTAGTTGGAGTTTCCTTCTCTGGTGTTTTTTTCGGAGAAGCGTTGACGAGCAATGGGGAGCTGAAGTTGAAACTGAGCGGCTTCGAACTGACGGCTGCATCTACCTTGTACGGACTGACGGTAACCAACGGTGCTGAAAACGTGAAAGCTGGACGAGCTGCTGAGGTACTCGTCATTGAAGAACTAACCAATCCATTGGAACTCATTACTGCTGCTGTTTTCACTGAAGACTTTGTCGATACAACAGTTGCTTTTTCTACCACCGAGGAAGGAGGTAGCAAGTTGAAACTAGGTAGACCTGCTATACTAATGGGCATTGGCACAGCAGTGAGCTCCTCCAACTCTACATCTTCATCCTCTCGAATACGAGGAGCCGATTTACGAAGTGGTGCTGACATCCTCATTCGCATCTTGCCACCAACTTGGGCACTGATGGGGGTGCTCGATACTAGTGCTGGTTCTATTTGAGACAAGTTTGCTGGAGTTGGTCGGGTGACAATCTGTGCCGGAGTACCGACAGATAATTTGGAAGTTGGAGGTCCCAAATTTGGACGTCGGCGACTCAAACCAAACCCTTTAAACACAAAACGAAATCATTATAACGTTAAGCAATTCATAACTTTTATCAATTTACCAGTGAACGAAAGTTCTTCGCCTTGTAAAGAAGTGGATCGTTTACTGTTGGATGCAGCAGGAATCCTCTTTGCATCTCTCACTGGTGTTGACATGGCTTCGAGTGCTTGAAGGATTCGTTGCGCCGAACTACTAAGTACAACATTTGACGAACTGGTAGAAGCGACAGAACTCGAAGTGGATGGAGCTGAAGACGCAGGCCTAGCCTGAATTCGACTTCGCACGTATGGGAATAGTGCAGCTGAAGGTTGTAAAGTGGCACGGCGATAAGCTGAAGCACCACCGTAAGTCGTCTTTCCAGCATAAAATGGTGAGTCTACAACACTCTCGTTCATTAAAGACCGCCTAGCCTCCTGTTGGAAGTAATAAAAGAATAGAGTCCAGACTTTGTTTTCAAATTAAATTCAAGACTTACAGCAGCCGTAGGTCCAAATGAAGTTATATTGAAGCGTGGTCTCTTGCTTCCATACGATGAAAGTTGAGGTTGTGAAAGGTCTCGCTTGGCAGCTGAACGATTGAGTGAAGTGTCGTCTTTGTCGAAAAATGAGCCACTAGCCTCTTCTACAAATCAAAAACAATACATTAGACTCATTTGTAAGCAAAATTCTTGACTACAAAATGATGAAAATGTCATTAGAAATCTACCTGTATCCTTGTGGAACCTTGATTCTTCTGTGGGAGTTATACCTGAACTTGTATCATGACCAAAAGTATGAAGGCTGAGAGTTTTGCGTCCACGGCTATTTTTTAGGTCAACTGCTAGGGACTTGCTCAAAGAGCTTCCAATGATTTGCAGTGAAGATTGATTAATAGAGAGAGGTTCAGCAACTCCCAAACTTGATAGTTCTATATTTCTGCTCTCCCTCTTATGCTCGAGATGGGGTAACAATGAGGAACATCCGCTAGTTGACTCTGAGTTGGAGTCATCATCACCTGTCAGAAGAAATGAGATGTGAGATGTCATAAAAGTTTGAAAATCAGTGTTTAATACAAACCATTTGTTTGAACGATTTGTTCTCTTGAACTTGATTCAACCACTACTGGCTCTGGAAGTAAGTCCAAAGAAGGGACATTTGGACGAGCTCTTACTGCTAGTCAAACAAAAAAGAAGCATGTGTTACACAGTTTGAAGGAAGCAGAACATTAATGAAAAAAACTTACTGTTGCTTTGTTCTTTGGATGTCCCAGGTGGTCTGCGAAATATGAAGGACTCTCTTTCAACACCTTCTCGGTGGGAGCTGTTACCATTGCTGGATGAACTGGTTGACGGCACAGGTTGTTCTTCCTCAACTTCATCATTTTCACTATCTTCTTTTTTAGCTGATGTAGATTGTAACCAATTCACCAGCCAAGAAGGTTGTGGTAACAATCCAGTAACTGAATCTGTTACTCGCCTCAAAATCGACTGATAGACAAAAAGCCGGATATAGTTGGGGTTTCACAAACTCACACAAACGAATTTTAGTCTTACCTTGGGCCTTTCGTATGGTTTTGAATTTTTGCTCCGCCTTGCCTTGACTTTACCTAAATTATCTTCCCACATGACTGTTTTAGAAATTATCAATCAATACGGAAATCAGATACTGTTGCAAGAAAACAGCTTTAACCCGTCGCACCACGACCCACACGCGGCGAGGAAAAAAGTGCCGAGAAAAGATGGCGGATTTTTTTTAAGTTTAGAAAGATCTGATTGGCGGTTACGAGAAACAAATGAAGAACGATGTTGCTCAAAGAACTTATAAATTTGTCAGTAGAGGGCGTTTGTGACGGGCTATAGTTTGGCTCCAGCGGAACACTTCTCGACCATTCTCGATGAGTCAACCGATCGAACTAAAAGAAATTGCCTAATTCGCATGCGGTAACCCCCCCCCCTCCATGCATGAAATTAATTTTCATTTTGGCTAGCGCTGTTACATAAAACAGCCACTAGTAATGTGTGCTGCAAATATAGGTATCACGCTGCGCCATGTAAAAAAAAACGTAAGTTCTTTAATGCAGTAGTGCAGTATTACGTAAAAGTATGATCAGTATGATTGCATAATCTTAGAACTTGAACCAATTTTTTTCTGATTTTCGTTCTTTTAGTCAACGGTACAGATTATTCATTTTCAAAATTCTTCTTTTTTCTTCCACACATTATAAAGAGTCAGCAAGAGATAAGCTCCTGATTTTATTTGAAAATAAATACAAATAACCGTTAAATGAAAAATAATGAAATAAAAAGCTGAACCGTGTACAATGTAGAAGGGGGAAAAAAAGAGTGAAATACAAAGAAAAATAGTTTTGACTGCAAACCCACAAAGGAAAAACAAAAGAAAAATCGTGATATCGTGCTTGAATATTAAGTTAAATGACACAAAAACTAAATTAAATAGATATGAGACAATCTCATTTCAAATCTCAACACATAAAACAGGGCATTATAGGAAAAACAAAATTATTGGGGTCCTGTGCTTCGTTGATCTGCGTTTTCTTTGTTGGGACCAACGGTGTCATCTTGAGACCCTTCAGAAAGCAATTTCATCATATTGGAAGCAGCCTGTGCAAAGAATTAAGAAAAAGAACATCAATTAACCATTTAACTTAAGCTGCCAAAATATAGTCAAGTTATGATTACGTTATCATGGGCTTCTTCCAAAGTGGCACCCAGTCCGTGCGACACTTGCGGAGGATGTGTATTCAAGGTCACAAGGCTAACGAAATCTCCTTTCTTGCCCTAATAATATTACATTAATTCCAACAGTAAATTAAAATTAGTTTTTTTAATGTTTATTATTACCTTTGGAAAATCGGAAAATTCGACCTCGTATTCCAGTACTTGGGCCAAGTACCTTAGACGTATTTCCGGGCGCAACCCTCCAGAAGTCTAAAGATTAAGTAATAAATATATGATTTTAAGAAGTGTTGAGAGAGGCATAAGAAAACATGCCTTGGGCGGACGAGACGATTGAGTAGTTTCTTTAATTCCAGTGGCATTCGATGAATCGGTTATGAATGGAGAGTCAATTTTCCTACTCTGTCCGCCTCCTAATAAAAGAAGACCCGGAACCATTTGACGACCTGTGCAATTGCTGTTGGAGAGTGGCGCATCCTGTAAGAGCGTCTCAACAGCAACTGATGTATCGCTAGAAGCAGATGACTTGCTGGAATCACCAAGAGCATCCAGCGCCTTGAGAGCAGCAGCGCGTTTGGCGTCTTTTTTTTTAGTTCCAACACCTGTTGCCGTTACCGAGCCAACAGCAACTTCTACAACAAATTCGGGGGACTGACGGGGGATTCCCCTTTCTGACAAAACAGTAAATACTGGTTCCTTTTCTTTCCTCGCCTGCTGCAGTTGAACTAGTTGAGATATTGGATCTTGAGGTTTTGTGCCAAGGCAACCGTTAGATGCAGATGTAACATCCTATTAAACACACGGTATAAATAAGCAAGAATGATATTATTTGAAAGTAAACAGACAAACCTTGACTAAATTGCGTGGCTTTTTCCTGGCGATGGTTGATTTATTTTTGACGCGGATGCGTGGTGGGCTTACGGTATTTCCTTCCAAAGGACGCAAGACTCCGTTAGGGTGGACCTTCTTTAATTCATCGATCATGATCTCTGCTGCTTTTCTTTTGGCCACCTAACCCGATCAAATGAATACAAAGAAATTTCAAGATTTAAAAGCGGACCGTATTTAAAATTATAACACACGACGCACCTTTTTACAGTTTCCTTCTCCTTGAGTAGTAACTTCCCCTAGTTTGCATTGCACGATGAAATTTCTCATGTGGGGCGGTCCACTCTCATTCAACTAACGATAAAAAAAACTCAGTATTTATTAGATTCACGAATTCTCTTAACGAATCAATTAAAGAAACTTACAACTGTAAATTCTACAGTTAAATTTAACTTTAGTGCCAATTCGTGAACTAAGGAGACGGGAGATTTTAAATCCGAGTCCGTGTTGGCTTCGCTAATAACTGCAGCCTCTGTAGAATGATGATAAGTATAAACGAGGGTACTAAGTAACATTTAATGAGAGAACTTGCCATCCAATTGCACTTTGTCAATCAACGTTTGGCCCCGTAACTGCTCTAGTGCCTGTTGTGCAGCGTGGTGCCGCGCTGCTTGAGGTTGAAGTCCTTCACCAGTAACGAAAACATGACCAACTGCTAAAGTAACTCTATGCGTCACTGGTGCTTGTTGGTAACGATTAAAGTAGTATCTCTAATTAAAAGAAGAAGAAAAAAACAATCGTGTAAGAAGAATTACATGTTTTGCTTGGCTACAAATGAAAAGTACCTGATTTGAGCTTGAGGGAAATCGCTGAGACGTGTGAGTATGTTGACGCTGAAAATCGGCGTTTAAAAATCTTTCGTTTTGATCCACTTGATTTAATCGAAAGTCACCTTTACACACGGGTGATTGCTCACCATCTTCTTGGATCTTGGATTTAATAGACAAAGGCGCCAGATTTGTGTATACAGGTTGAAAATTTAGCTTCATAGCCAAAGCATTAAGTTCCACAGTTGGGGTAATAGGTTTGTCACATTGAGAGTTTGACATGCATTTCACTTTAGGTTTAGGTTCAGGAACTTGGTAATCAGTCTTCTTAAGGGCTAGTTCAGCAGCAGCATGTTGTGCTTTCTTAATACTTTGTCCAGTTGCACTATACTGCTCCTCACCTATAAGATATAGAATATTTCAATCCTAAATATTATACATGTACTGAAATTTCTTTTTTAAAGAGATTTTACCCAATTTCAGGTTCACAACAAATGTTTTCTGATGAGCAGGTCCTGATTCCTCTGTCAGACGATACTGAGGCTGTATCTGGAAAGAAGAAATTCAAAGGTGACTGTTTAGAAATTTTCTTTTGAATTTTTTAGCAGGTGAAAAATGACCTTATGGTGGCGAGCAAGCTCATTGACTAGACACATTGGGGTTTTCTTTTTCCCATTCTGCTCAGATTTGTCTTGTAAACCCATTGAGAAATCAGTATCATCAGTAGATTCACACCGATTTTCTTTCTCAATGCATCCAACATTCTCAAATGTTTCAATTTTGTGTAACTCTTCAATTGTGTTCTTCAACTCTAAACCTTGAGCTGGTATCAGGGCTTCTTGTGCACCAACTGACATTTTCCAATTAGGTTCAAATACTGTGAAAACAAAAATACTATTTAGTTTTAATTTAAAATGAGCAACTAATGTTATATTTTCCCCTTTAATCTTTCACATTTCAAAATAGATACTTGGAACACATCACATAAAAAAATCTCTCAAATATTTTGCAAATATATGAAACATACCCTGATCTTTAACATCTCTGTTTCTTGATTCATAAGCACTTCTTTCTTGAACATTATTCATTATAAACAATGAGAATAAGTGCCTTTTTTAGTTCAATCATAAGAAAACCAGTAGTTTGTTTAATCTTCTCGACACTTGAAATAACCACAAAAAGTTGGTTTGACTCACAGAATATGTTACAAAACTGTTGAGGAATATTTGAGAAAAAAATATCAGTACGATTCCATTACAATTAATAGTTAATAAGTGTACGACGAGGAATTTGACATACTATAGTCTCAACTCTCAAATAAATCCGTTTCCTATGATTTATGGAATCAACTTATTCGTTTACGCATTAACTATTCCAATATTTTTGTAAAGTTTCGCAGTTCCTATGAATGTTCGTGCACGATGTACTTCACTAAATTATACAGGTCTTTCTAATGTAAATGTAATTAGCAGTGCGTCTGCAAGAACTGCCGCATTTCCTATGTTATGTTACCTCAACAACACTGTTTATACGTGGAAAGGAAATATGGAAGTGGGAAGGGATCATAGCCTACTCTATCTGAGGAAGCCGAAAGGTTACCGTGTCGGAAAGTGAAGCAAATTTTGCTTACCCTTTCCTCCAACTTTCCTGCCTGGATATTACTCTGCCATCTAGTGGTCGATGTAATATTTCTTTGAAAAAATTCGGACGTTTTTCTAGAAAAGCAAGAAGTTAACGAAACGAAAAAGTGGGTGACTCAATGGAGCGAGAGATAGCCTTCAAAGTTTAGTACCAATTTTCCGTAATTAAATTCATTTTGGGATTAGACATTTAGACATCCATAACTCCTCCTCCTCGGATGGTCTGTGTTGATTGGTCCTGCTCACTCCCTTAATTACGTCGTCTGCCATTCAAGATTTTTATATTTGTTTTTTTTTTTCAAAAAGGTCCTGTCTAATTCGCTGTGGAATTACATTTTATGCCGGTTGGATTTCCTCAGTATCAATTGATCATATATATTTTATTGTTGCATTACTTAGTAGTTAGGCTACTTGAGATTGTTTTCAAGAAACGACGGCGATGGAAATACATCGGCTAGAAAAGGTAGAACAATATAACTGAATGTCATGAACACAGGTCTGATGAGTAAATGCTAACCTTATTGTTAATGATTTCTATTACAGTGTCCAAGTAGTGCATATTACATTAAAGATTTTCTTACTGTGGAAGAAGAGGAGTTCTTATTGAAGAATGTATACAATGTTCCTCAAACAAAATGGACTCAGTTATTAAGAAGAAGGTATGAGGTTGATCATGTTGCACTCTTGTATGGATGTAGTATTTACGTAATGTAACCTTCATAAATAGATAAACACAATTTGTCTTAATTTATTAGGCTCCAAAACTGGGGTGGTGTTCCTCACCCTAATGGAATGATCCCTGAAGCTATTCCACAGGTTACAGTTTTTTTATTGTCAGTTGTGAGGTACCATGCATAACTCTTAATGTTTGATGCATTTTACAGTGGCTTCAGACATGTATAGACAAGGTAGTGGCCCTGAATGCATTCTGTGATGCTCCAAACCATGTATTGATAAATGAATATAAACCAAATGAAGGAATAATGGTAACAATTTTCTTGGACAACCTAGTAGTTCTAATTTAAGTTTTGATCATTTTCTTTAAATAAAAGCCCCATTTAGATGGACCACTATACTCTTCAACAATTGCGACGGTGAATCTTGGCTCTCACACAGTACTAAATTTCTATGATTCGAAAGACAGAGAAAAGGTTTCATTCTCGTTGTTTCTGGAGCCACGAAGTTTATTAGTCCAACAAGGGAATATTTATGAAACCTATTTACACGGAATCGATGAAAAATACGAAGACATTCTTGACAACTCAATTCTTAATGAGCCTAGCAATTACCAAATGAATCAGTCTTTGAAGAGGGAAACACGTGTTTCTCTTACAATAAGACATGTGCAGAAAGTATCAAAACTCAAGATAAAATTGGGGAGATGAGATGAATGATGAATGTTATGTTGAAATCTTCTTCATTCAGTTTCATGAATCTAAAAATAAATACACAATGTTAGTAAGGGCTAAAGAAAATTTTTATAAAAAAAGCTTTTGACCATTTTAGAGAGTGTGAGCCAATCCATGGATTGATTAATTGAATCATTGTTGACTGGGAAGCAATCCCAGTTCCAATATGTAATTTTATCAAATTTCTTACTGACAACAAGATTTCTCTCCTCAATGTCAGTCAACGGTTTCTTCATTTCAGTGACCACAATTCCTTTGAAACCATCTGGTATTACAGTTTCTTTTCCTTGCAAAGGATAACCTCGGAATGAAGCTTGTTTAACTAGATGTAATTAAAAGTGTTACCGGATCCATAAAAAAAATATACTTAAGATAAAAAAATTACCTCCATCACTACTATCATCCAGCTCTTTATTTTCAATGTAGGGTGAAAAGAATCCTGAAACATTTGCTTGACCGTCGTGATTGATTTTACATGGCATCGAATGAACCACGCAATTTTCATCAAGTTTCAAATCAGGAGAATTCACTTGGATGTGTACAGCCATGTTTACAGTGTTTTTTGTATTTTTTCGTGTTAAAGATTAAATAGCTGAAAAATAACACAAAGATGTTAAAGAATTTTACAAAGCCTGATTCCCGCCAATTTCATTGAAAAGAAAAAGATGTTCTGCTGTTTGCTTTATCACACGAGGAGAATTCACAGAGATGGCGTTGGGGCTGGCTGGTTCAGAAATTTAGAGGATGGGACGGTCACGTGACTTTCGAAGGGCGGGACTTATTGGGCGATCCATCTAGTGGCAAAAGTATCACTAGTTCCGTAGTTCGTTAGCTGACAGATTGACAGTTTACAATCACAATCACAATATCATATTCAGTCTATTTGATATGAATATACTAAGTCCGAAACTCCGAATATTACATATTAGATAGTACACTACACGCTATAAAATATTGCACAATCAATAACATAGTCGTTTCGCTGGTACCTAAAACTAAATTCTTTCCCTTAATCTGGTCACTTTCAAAACAGAATAAAATATCATAGCTAACAAGATTGCCTGCAATTAATACATCCCACAATCAACTGTAGTGTTTCTCATCTAGTCTTAAATTTTGAATGCCCATTCTAGGGATCCACTTTGCTTCCTTGATTATTTTTATGTAAAGAAAGAAAATGAAAGGAAAATGTCCCAAATCATTTACCGTTTTCACTGAAAATTCCTCATCCTTTACTAATCGGACCATTGTTACTTTTAATTTTAGGCATTTCTTCTTAGGATTTGCTTACCTCTTGCTGTTTATCTTTCTAGCGCTATCAATTCTATTATGGGTTCCGCTGCACACACGTCATAGCCTAGAACCTTCAGTTTTATTAGAAAGAGCTTCACTTGATCATTTACCAGAATTAGTTGTCTTAAATAACTCATTATCATTTGCCACTCAAAAGAATTGCACATACTACACATGTTTTGATGTTTACAAATGTAGTCACACACACAGTGGAAGAATAGGAGTCTATGTGTATCCTGTAGTTGAATTTGTTGACAAAGATAAAGTACCCATAACCAAGAAAATTACGTCAGAGTTTTATAACATTTTAAAAGCCATAACCAAGAGTATGTACTTCACATCTAACCCAAATGAAGCATGTTTATTTATCCCTACAATTGATTTACTCAACCAAAACCGAATTCGCCCCAAGGATGTTGGAAAAGCTTTGAGCTCACTACCATAGTAAGCAAATACTTGAATTAAATATCCAAAGGTTCCAAAAGTAAATAATAAAAACTTCGTCTGTTCTAATTTAGTTGGAACGAGGGACGCAATCATTTGATTTTTAACATACTTCCTGGATCCATGCCGGAGTACCATCCGTTTTTGGAGGTTGACATTGGTTATGCCATGATGACTAGCGGTGGATTCTCATCTTTGACGTACCGTTCCGGATTCGACGTCTCCGTCCCAGTATACAGTCCGCTAGCAGCCGAGCTGAGAACACAAAGTTCACTAGATCGAAGTTGGCTCGTCATTTCTTCTCAACCCTATATCCATGAAGACTTTCGTGAAGTTATCTCTGAAATGGCTGCCGAGCATCCTGGATTTCTCGTTTTGAACAGCTGCGGATCGAGTCCGTTGGATACGAAACTTCGCTGCCGAGACGAAGAAACCTACAATTTCCCAGACGTATTAATGGTATTTGAAGAAATTTCAGTATAGTTACATTTCATTTAAACACTAACAACTTTGTACGTTTTTCTGTTTCAGAATGCAACTTTTTGCTTGGTGGTTCGTGGCGCTCGACTGGGACAACCCACATTAATGGAATCTCTAGCTGCTGGATGCATCCCAGTGGTAGTGTCGGACTCGTATGTCCTTCCCTACGACGAGGTGATTGACTGGAAAACTGCCGTTCTTCAACTCTACGAGGACGATCTCAGTAAAATGATGGACTTGCTACGGGGTGTGTCCTCTGACCGTATTAGCGAAATGCGTCAAAAAGGAAACTGGATTTACACTCGCTATTTCACCTCCATGGAACGAATAGCCTTGACAACGTTGCGCATCATCAACGATCGTGTCTTCCCACACATAGGGCGATCCTATTCCGACTGGAATGATCCTCCCATTGAACGTCGTCATTTAACTTACAAGACCTTTGCTCTGCCGATGGGACCACCACGTTCGCAAGGCTTTACAGCCGTCGTATTGACGTATGACCGTCTCGAAAGTCTGTTTCACGTTCTAGAACGAATTTCAAAAGCGCCCAGTCTTGCCAAGATTGTCATTGTTTGGAACAATCAATTCAAAGATCCTCCGCCTATTTCTTCTTGGCCACGTCTGCCAAAACCACTTCAGGTACAAACGTGTTACATTCATGATTTTGGTAATTGTTTTAATGGATTCTTTTCGTCCTTAGATTGTTCGAACTAAACGGAATCAACTCAGCAACCGCTTCTATCCATTCCCAGAAATTGAAACTGAGGCTATATTGGCAATGGACGACGATATTATGTAAGAGAATAACAGCATATTTGCAATTCAGTTTACACTTTTGTTATATCGCTAACGTTAAATATTCTCCCAATTTTTCTGTGTACTTTCAGTATGTTGACTACGGATGAATTAGAGTTTGGCTTCGAAGTCTGGCGCCAATTTCCAGATCGTATTGTAGGATTCCCTTCGCGAACCCATGTCTGGGACGGGTTTAATCATCGCTGGAAGTACGAATCGGAATGGACTAACAACGT
The DNA here is from genome assembly GCF_021234035.1 of Daphnia pulicaria. NCBI lineage: Eukaryota > Metazoa > Arthropoda > Branchiopoda > Diplostraca > Daphniidae > Daphnia > Daphnia pulicaria. The sequence goes on from NC_060917.1 coordinate 6,914,350, forward strand.
GTCAATGGTACTGACCGGTGCGGCGTTTTACCACCGTGTTTACAACTACTACTACAGCAGCGCTATGCCTGGCGACATCAAAAATTGGGTTGACGATCACATGAATTGTGAAGACATGTAAGGATCATTTCTCAAAGTTTTATTATTTTAAAATTTACTTTACTTATTAATTATTTGCGAATTCTAGTGCAATGAATTTCTTGGTGGCCAATTTAACCGGGAAGGCACCCATCAAGGTGGCTCCTCGCAAGAAATTCAAGTGTCCCGAATGTGTCAATGCCGATCTCCTGTCTGTCGATTTGTCAGACATGACTGCCCATATGGCGGAACGATCGGAATGCATCAACCGATTCGCAGACATCTACGGTCGACTACCCCTTCGGAGTGTCGAGTTTCGAGCCGATCCCGTTCTTTTTAAAGACAATTTGCCAGATGCATTTAAAAGATTCAACGAAATAGGCAGTCTTTGAAATAATTTAATAATTTGATAAAAAGTTCAATATATAAAGTGTTAATTGTTTGAATGTTCTAACTATAAAGTGCCAAATTCAATGACTTCATTTCTTTGTTGTGTAGTAGTTTAGCCTGAACTAATACAATCTATCAGATTTCCATCAGAGTGTCTTGAACCCAACCAAAAAATAGCGTGGGATTTTGACAAGTCAATTTTTTGAAAGTGTAAAACTTATTTTTAGGCCATTAAATGTAAAAACTCCTTTGGGGTTCGATCCGCACCGAAAGAAAACCGATTTCCACTGCAACTGAAAGGCTTTTTGGCTTTCGATCGAAAAGAGTTGTCGTGCTTTATTGGTCCATTCACGTCGTCTTATTGTTTGAAGTTGATGTGTCATGTCGGTCCAAATATCTAAGAATAGGAAGGGAAGACCTATTCAAATAATGCAGACATAGGTTGTCTAGGATTGGAACAGCACATAAAATACCCACTGAAATAAGCTGGGTCGTGTAAGTAGTGTCAAATAAATTTTCTGTTTCAACAGATAAATTAACGGCGAGGTATGTGTTATTGGGTCGTTAGAAATTCGTTTGCCGCTGCATTTCCCAAAGAAACAACGGTAGACAATTTGGATATCAGCTTTATATCTACTTTTATTTATAACGGAGTGAATTGTATGAGACATTAATATCACAAATAGTTTAATTCTAAGTCTGAATGTTTCTTAAATTAGGTTAAATTGAGAAAGATAATATTTGATAGTTGTCACCTTAATACGAGCAACGCCCGATTATTAGTAGGCACATTTTTTGGAATGATGATACCTTTGACTAAATTTGTATATTGTTCAGAATTTAGCCTGATAAGACGCTGTTTTTTTATTTCACTTTTAAAAAAGGAATTGTTTTGCATTTTTCCAGGTTCTTTTTTCTTTTCTTTTCTTTTCGGGAGGAGGGAGGGGTTGTGAATCATCGGTGATGGCGTTTCTCAAATTCCAGTGGATATTTTGTAGTAGAAACCGGAGCAGACTGTCAATGTTTTTGTTGGCATGTAACGTCGAGTGCCAAACTACCCAACGGCACGTGACTTGGATGCCAAACCACCACACATATTTTCTTACTGTAAAACATGCGAGATCCTATCGTAGGGGCAGCGGTAGAATGTGTTTAAAGTTTTTCGTAGAACAATTATTGTGCATCCGGTTTTCCTTTTAACTTTTCATTGTAATGGACGGAAATTCTTCATTTAAACAATTCATTTGTGTTTTGTAAAAGTATTGGCCCAGATTATTTGCTTAGACGTGAGTTTTAAATTTATTTCCTATTGACTTCCCAGAGGGTCCCAAAGGGTCTTATATTGTAGCGGTCTTAAAGTAATTATCTGAGGGTTTCGTTTTTAATTTAAACTTAGTGTAACTTGTTCACCAACTATTAAATAATCCCGACTCGTTCAGCGAATGTCGAGCACCGGTGAGAAAACTTGATCGTTTTTAAGCGGTTTGGATTTAGCGGGGATATTTTAAATATTTCTATCAAATTCTTTACAAGATGGCGCTAATAGAATAATAGAAACAAAAGGGTCGTCTGCTTACGTTTTGATTCCAAGTTTCGAAAAAGAGACTCAAGTTCAAGATTACAAAAGAAAACGGGACGATCACATTTTGGGAAACGTGCACGTGGCTGCACACAAAATAACACATAAAATAAGAAAAATGTGGTCGTCGTGTCAACTCTGGTGTCGTGGCTCTTTAAATAGAATCGCTTCATACACACTCCATGCTGTTTAGCAGGTAAATAAAACTAAAAATACAAATAGAATGATAATGGAAGCTTAAATAGATGAGGTAAACCTGTTTAATGGTTAAACCCAAAATTGTGAAATGTTAGCTCCTGACTAGCACTTATCATGAAAGGCCCCCTGTCGATGCATGGCAGTTTGTTTGCAACGTATAACCTTTTTCTTTGTGCAGATTTGAGGCCTGAGTCAGTCATCATAATAACAACATGATATGCAACTTTTGCTGGTGCTGCTATTGTCCTGTCAATCAGCAACAATCTCAGTCTCATCGCTTGGGTATATGATTTTCGTTATTTATTCCTGTGACCTGCTAGATAATTGAATAATGCATGACTTGCATAAAAGCAGTGCATTACATTAAAACCTTAAATTCTCCTATTTATTAGGGTTTTTCCCACTGTCTCATTTTAAATTTTTCCTTCCTTGTTGAGTTGTTGTTACTGTCAATATTTTTCGTTAACCCATTTTTATTTTTTACTTAGACAAACAGCATCCCTGTTGATTGGGGATTCTACCCATGGCCGAGCTACGTATCTCTTCCTTCCTTCCCCTTTCTTTAAATGTCCTCGTGTACACTTCATGTGAGTGTGGGTGTATTCACGAGGACCCCCTTTTCTCCCTATCCCGTCTAGTGGACTCAACTTTTCAGCGGATGGATGGATCACTTGTGGATGGATGCCTGGCTGCATTTCCCAGACATCAAGGTAGGAAACATTTATCTCTTTTTTTCCTACTACTCCGACTATTGGGTAGCGTTGATTATAAATAGTTGGTTTGATTATTCCTGAGCTAGGCCGTTATTGAGTGGAACTGTTTTCTCTTGCCGTTTTCGTTGACTCGGTCAGGGTTCATTAATTAGCGCATAATATGTAGAACGACTGCAGATCAGGCTTGTTTTGTTTTGTTTATCGCAAACTCTGTGAGGAAAACAATTTTCAAAATATTTGAACTTGGACCCAAAAGGGACCTGCCCCCACACCTGCAGCTGCCCCCTCTTATTTGCAGTTATATTGCACAAATTTGAAATGGTCAAGGATATTTATGTCTATTTTTCTGTGTCATGATCTGCCATTCTATACTCATATTATTTTCTGTTCTGTTTTCAAATTTTCACTTGGCACTCGCTTCCGTGTGTCACGCGCGTTACCCTTGTGTTCTTGTGCAGACACGCAAAGGTGCTTTATCAACCTAATACCAAATTGAATGCGTAAACTACCATAACTTTCATTTAGGTAAAATTGAAAATACTAAATTCTCATTTTTACTTCAATTATTTGTTTGTTTTGTTTTTTATGTCCTTTGAAACGTTCAAAATAAGCTGATTCAACAATAGTTTATTTGCAGTTAGTTTCATTGGCCATGACTAATTAGCTTCAATCCGTACAGCTTTATAATCAAATTAATTTACGGTCTGAATACTTGGAATTCAACATTGTGTAAATGGGGAAATCGGGCATTAAAACTTGTGATTTTGACTTCGACTATCAATATCCAGGGCTTTAAAATCTAGTTTCTGCCACGCCTATTTCTAGTTTTGTGACTAGAAATCTGGTCAACCAAATTGCGCCAACACGTTATAGTTAGGTCTAAAAAAAGAGTCCACATGTTTCAGCTACAAATTCGAGAGCCTTTTGAATTTATTTTTCGGTCATAATAAAATCTAGAGCTTGGGAAATTGAATTGATCTTTTCATTCAAAAAATGATCTCCTTATTTAGACATTTTTTGAAGGACTAAATGGCCTTGACGAAAAGTGTGCGCAATTCCCATACATCAAACGGTGAAATATTTCATTTCCTTTCCATCAAACTGAATTATCTATGCATGGCTTGAATTTTCTGCGTGCGTGTCTCCGATTTCTTGTGTCGATGTACAACAACCATTGTATATAAGATCACAGCATGTTTGTGTGTGACCATCACGGGCGAGTTAGGTGGACTAATGCAATTAAAACGACTGGAAAGAGAACATTGCGCGCGTGCATGTGTGTGACGGTGGTGAAGGTTAGTCTCTCATGCAATGGACATTTTTTATTCACGATGAGTCTCGTGTTGTAGGTATCCTTTTTTAGTTTGATTCGTCACTCATCAAAATAGATAGTATCACATCTAGAACTTTGATGAAAAACCCGTTTGCGGGCGTATTCGAAAATTTCGAAAAAACAACCTCCTTTTTATGTGCATCTAATAAATCGGTTGTGGACAAAATAATAATAAAAAAATTTTTTTTTTTTAAAGGGCGACGAATAAATCTTTGAGCGTGAATTTTGCAGCGTTATTTTCTTTGAAAATAAAAAATAAAAAAAGCTGGAATGGATATCACCTGCGTAGGAGTGACTAAAATGGTTTTTAGGCCAACCGTTTTCTAGCCTGAGTTTAAATGTCTTTTTTTTTTTGGTTTTTCTATTTTCCAGAGAACTTATATATCCCGAACTGCGTCTGACTATCATTACCAAGCATCTGGCCTGCATTCTGTCAAGCCCCAAAGCAGTGGAGATCTATTTCGGTCGACACGGTAACGAAAATTTCCCTAATTAGTACAGTTTCTCTTAAGGTTCCCCACCTCTCTCTCTCTCTGCTGTATGTTTACTCCCGTTAAATGAGTCACCTCTCACATCTCCAAGGTATCTGCGCGCGCTAATACCAACATTTCACCGACGACCCTCACATTTTTGTCTCATTACTTTGCGAAAAATTTGTCTAGTAAATATGGGATCCAGACTAAACAGGCGAAAGGATATCAATAGACAAATAAAGTTCATTTGACGTCACTTTGAGCATCTTAGTTTATAATACGGTACGTTTGATTTGTTTCATTTCCTTGTGGTAAACGTCTCATTTACACCCTCTCTTTTTTATGTTTTTAAACGGGAGTAATTGGCCTTGTTTGGACGACTATACTTTGGTGCAAGCGAAATTTTTGCGGCAGCCCTTGGTGATTTTAATATTTCCGTTCTTTTTCCCCAGCCAAATTTCGAATGACCATCATTGTATAGCGCCTATTAGAATCATTCCGCTGGCCGAAATTTTTGGTGTGTGAAAATGACTCAACCGTTACATTAATTAACGCTTGATTTCTTTTAATTTTTTTTTAAACTCGTTTGAAATTCAAAAATCTTTCATCAACTTTCATTATACCGAAAAGGAAGTGGACAACAAATTTCCTACGCCCATTCCCGTTGTCGCATTAAAGATTTGACCGATTGTTGATAGGCCTACTTACATGGTAGTAAACACGGCACGCAACTTATCCATTCAAATGCAAACGCGATTTAAAAAAAAAATTTGATTAAAGTGATTTGTAATTAATTTTGAAACTCTCCTTTCCAAACACAGTTCAAAAATGTATTCCCGTAAAAGTAATTGATGCGGCTGTGCGATGTTATTAAATATCATTCGTATTTTGACTATAAAGAAAGTCCAGGAAATGTATAGCGACAAATGATCCGATCGATTAATTCCCCGTAAATAAATTAGCGAAACAAAATCTCGACGTAGTATATTTGCTTTGGCCTCGACTGACTCGTCCAATTGAGTTTCATAATAATAATCTGATTTCAACATCTCTCGCCGATCGGCCACTTGAGCGGCTTGGCGGTCAAGCCGGTCATCGTAAATCCTTTCACCAGAGCAGTCTCGACCAAAGAAATCGTATATAACCCAATAGTTATTGCAAAGCTGATGAGGAGAAGGAATAAATATACAGGAACCGAAAACGCACAGCAGCAGCAGCAGCGAAGGGGAAAGAGTTGACCCACTTCCATTTCTTTTCAGCGCCACCTTCAACACACACTATATCCAAACAGGAAAATGAAAACAGAGCCCAAAATGATATACTAAAAACGAATATAAAACTATCAAACACATTTGACGTTGAAGACGCGCCAATTTCAAAAAAAAAGGTTCGAGCCTATAAAACGGCCAAGTCTAATTGAATCATACACAAATTTGATTTTCCTTATTACTAGTGGTAAATACAGCAGTTTCGCCTTGTTTTCCCTTGAAGCTGCTTCCCAATTTTGCATGTGGCCTCGGAACCACCTCGGGGTAGTACAGTATATAACGTTGTTTGAAGAAAATAAAAAAAAGCCAGGCTCTCCTTTATATATGGCCTCATTTTCTTATTTCTTGAAAAAGTCTGAAAAATCAACTGAATTCGCACGTGGTAGTCATAACGTGCTGCGGACGCGATCGTGATGTATGCGGTACTTTTTGGGCAGAAACACATACCAGCAGCAGCAGCAGCACGGGCTGTCTGACATTGACCCACTTGCTGTTTTCTAACCAACAGTTTGCAACTTGTCCCAACACATTCCTTCCTGCCACTTAATTATTCGCTCTCTCGCTATAGCTATAGCTATAGCTGCCTGTATTATGTTTCGCAACCTTAGTCTTACTATCTCTTCTCGTTTGATTAAACGATTTCCTTGAAAAGATTCGGACGTGTAGCGCGCTAGCATAGCCTCCGGTCTTGTTTCACTTTTGCCAATAGAAATTCTTGGCCTTTTCCGCATTAGAATCAAGCGCGTCATTTGATTTGATTTTTTGTTTTCTTGATTCAAAAAATCTGATGCAAGTTGCAAGAGTGACCTATTAAAAAAAGTCCCTGCTGCTGCATGTGGTCTGTTGTTTCTTCGCGGGAAACTCAAAGTTGTACAGCTCGGGTCCCGCCAAATCATTTGAATAACAAGACTCTGGGCTTTTGAAAATAACAGCAGAGCCCGCTGATCACAAAATGATTCTGCAAGATATTACAACAAGAAAAAATAAAATAAAAAATCTCGAGTCACTCATGAGCCAAGCACATCACAAACACTCCTTCAGACTTGTCTTGTGAAAGCTGCACACACACACGCCATTCACCATACAGCGCCCATTTCTTATTTCAAAAAAGTAGAAAAATCACTTGGGTATTTTTATTTGAAGTGCCAAAGAAGATTTAGATGCGATTCATTCAAATCTAATGTGATTAGAATGGGCGGCTGCTGCGCATCTACTCCCAATCAGCGAAAGAAGAAAAAGTTGCACGAATGTTTGTGTGGACACAGTCGACCGACGAGGAAGGCAGGCGCAAACCGTGTGGGCATCTCTCGGCATTGACCTACTAATTGAACCGCTCCTCTTTGCTCTTGCCGATTCTTCACGAGATATGCGCGAATTTTTTTTTCTTTTTTTTTTCTTTTTTTTCTTTTTCTTTTGTTGTTGATGTCACGTCACGACATTTTCTTGACGTCAAGCAAACTCACGACTTTGTTTCATCATTTTTATTTCCACCGGATGTCCATCGCAAACTTGTGTCGGATCAATTATTATAAAAAGAAAAAGTTGAGGAATGGATGGATGACGTAATTGAAATGGACAATTAAGTGATTGCCGAGAACTGTCGATTTCTGTTACTACAGGTAGTAGTAGCCGAATAGGGAAGAGTTGATTTTGTCTGATTTAAAGGTTGTCAAGTGGTTCCTGTTGACCTCAATATAGTCTAGTGAGATGAAGGAATTAAATGTTGGTTGTGGCGCGCGCCAAAAAAGGGCCCCGCAGATGCCGACGATGTCCTGACTAATCGACGCCAAATGGGCCGATCCTTACACATTGATTCAAGGCCTCCTTCTCCGAGACGAGAGTTCACCTTGGGAAGTAGAGGTCGCAGCTTTTGGGAGTTTACCACCAGCAGCAGAATCAGCAAAACAATAGAGTCTCACACGCTTTTCATCGCCCCAGCAGCACACAGCGTATAACCTTGCTCATAATGGAACCTCAATGGGTCCGGCGTCGTCACGTTTAGTGGCCAACAACTTTTTTTTTTAAACATTCGAAATTCGCGCTCATCGAATTTGCCAAATGTCAAACATAATTATAATTTAATCTTTTTACATCATTGGGAATTAGAATATAGAAGCGGACGCTACAAGTTCCTAGCGCACCTTAGGTGGTCTCCCGTTTCGGGTATAGAAGACCAAATGGGTGTAATGCCTGTCTCAATAAATATGCTATTTCAGTCATGTATATATATCCAAAAGAATCATGTTTTCTTTATTTTTATGGCTGGATATATTTTTGTTTCAATCTGTTTCTTCTTTCGTGGGCACTTATTTTGTATCACTTGGGGCTTTCCTATATATGGTCGGCTACCGGAAGTTGTTCTGGTCGACTCTGAGCTCTGCTGGGCTAGCCAAAAAAAGTGAGGTGGGTCGCACACACACAAGTCCCAGTCAATGAAAATGTTCTCCGCTGTGGCTCAAGTCACTACCAAGGTCGGATACTATTCCCCCTCCAAGCCCACAGCCAAAAGAAAATCAGAAAGAATAAGACATGGGAGAGAGGATGACATGAGTCAGCAGCAGCAGTTGTATAGAAGCTAAAGAACATACAAGAGGTTTATCCTATAGACTCGAAAAACTTGTAAGACACGGATGAGGCTGCCTAATTTAACCAACTAACATGCTTTAATATTTTAAAAATATCCAAGTCTATTTTGCACAGTGAAAGGTTGATGGCACCTCAGATAAGACAGCAGCATTGGTTTTTATGAATTGTTTATCGTCGTCGCAAGGCAAACAAGAAAAACTCTTTTCGGGGTGGTATAAGAATTGGAACCAAGGCTGAAAGTATTGGCGGAATCACAGATCTAAAGGTTAAGGTAAAAGGTGCACACCAAGAAGAAGAAGAAGAAGGTCGTTATTTATTTATAATATGCGGATGGGTTGTCTACCAAAATGACAGTCGGTCATGGTCTCTGATGCCTCCCTTGTCAACTCACCGATAATAACAGTGAGCTGATACTTACATCATTTAAATTTTTTAAATTTTCCCGCGCGTTGGACAAATTCAAAAAAATGTTTATCAGGATTATCTGGTGGAATATCTAATAGACTGTAGAGATAAAAAGGGTGTAGTAAGAGCGGCACTTAGTGTGGGGCATCCATCATGTCAAAGAAAAGTTTTGATTTGTGTTTCCCCTGCATCCCGACGTGGTGGTGTCGTGATGCGTAACACCTGCACCGGTGCATTAGTATGCACCGGTATCGGCTGCACCCAGCCCCAGCTGCTGCTTAGAATTTCAATGAAAAATGTATAAAGCCCATTACGAGTGTTTTTCTTCTTTTTCTTTCTTAACTAGAACCTTTAGAAAGTTGGTTTTCTTTTGTGTGTGTGGATGTACGTACGTACGACGCGTGGGCAGTTTCCTAGGTGCTGCCTTGTTAACTCGCCCATAAGCCGGCCACAACGTATTATGTATACACCATATGGAAAAAGGAATACACATCTATAAGCCCAGGCACAACAAAAGGCCATGCAATTATAATAATACAAACCAGAGAGAGAGATGAATGTCCAACAATTTCTCGTTTGTGACAAATTTTTGTGTGTCTGTTTGAACTGCGCGTTTTTTATCATGTAGAAAGTTTGACTTGGATTGAGGCCAAAAATCTTCACTTCTTCTTGGGGTTTCATGTACACATTTTTGTATTTTATTTTCAGTCCTTCCGGAGGCCACACGACGCTTTTTTTTGTTTATTTTCTTCTTCTTCTTTTTGCGTAAATACCCGACTAAATCCCAGGCGCCAAGCTGTCTAGCAACAGCAGTCTCAGCAGCAGCCGTTTGGGGGGGATTTTTATAAAAAGAGTCCCGTCTTACTTGTGTCTTTACACTAATTTTCCAACCTCGGAATTGATATGCGTCTACTGTCGGTCGCACCCAAGAAATGACAATGAATGTGTTACGGATGTGACGCAATGAAACCAAATGATGAAAGACTATCTAGCTCAGCAGCTCCATAGTGTGATATTGAGAAGTGTGGTGCTAGTGTCAGCAGAGTCTGATGATCAAAAAGGAGAGTCGATTACCTTTTTTAGTCACCATCAGATAACCCGAAAAAACTCAATTGTTGTTCTGGTTGGATAGTTTTTTGAAAAACTCCGCCTTCAGCGCACCTTAATAATATTCCAGTTCCTATACTTTCATTTGTTGCGTTGTTGAGTATATCTGTGTGTGATTTAATTATCACTGTAAACAAAGGCTTGATTAAACAAGCCCATGTGCTGGTATTTAAAAAACCAAAACCCGAAGAAAGAAACAAAAAGGGCCTTACAAAGACAGATAGGGTAAGTGGAATGGAAAATGATAGATGTTCTCTTAATAATAACAACACCGGGAGGGAAATGACGAAGAAACAGTGGCCAAGCCTTGGTAGTTTACGTCATTATTTTTTCTCAGCAGAGTCGCGGTTGGTTGGATCATTCAACGGGTTTTTATGAATAAAAAACCCAACGAAAGAAAAATGGGCGCCACCACACACACAACTCTTCAATATGCATAAAGTATACATATTACAAAGGCCTACCCCTTTTTTTTTTGGCCAGCGTCAATTATATAATAATACAAGCGAATTAGCCCGAAATCCCGTGACAAATCTCATCATTTCATTTTTCTCTTGTGCCATTGACAAGAAAAAACGGAAAGGCCAAAAAAAGAGAAAAACGAATTTTGTTGGTCAAGCCCCTTCAATTGAACTCGCCTTTGGCACGGAAATGAAGGATATGTGTGTGTGTGTGAAAATAGCGTGACTAGGTATCCTACACACACGCCCGGCCTGCCCTGGTGGCTGTGTCCCTTACACAACGTGAGCTAGCGAGCAAGTCTCAGCTCTTTTAATGGGTTGTGTGGCCACTATCCGAGCTCAGTCGCTAGCCAGACGGCTTGCAAGTCACTGATACTTTCTCCTTCTCTCTTACATTTGTCGATCCGTGCCAGCCTGTTAGGGTTCCCCTCAACTGCGGCCGCGCCAATTTCTCTATTTCTCTCTGCACATTCTCAACTCTCTCACCCGTTTAGAACCTTTACTTCTTCGTCTACTACTTGTATTAGTCACGATGTGGTATGTTGTCAGAACAACGAGCCATGTGCTTCCATTCTTGGTGATTTTGCTGATCGTCAGCCTGGCCACGGCCAAGCCACGCTCTACCAAGCGATCGCCGCCCAGCTCATTCGTCTCCACCGCAGCAGCAACGGCCAAAGAGAGGAGCCCTTTCCTCTGCGATCCCGACAAGTTGATGGTCTACAAAGTGACGCTGGCAACCCACTGGTCGCGAACGTTGTTCCCCAAACAATATCCGGAATGGCGACCTCCCGCTCAATGGTCCAAAGTCATCGGTAAGCGCTACAACTCCTTTCGCTATTTCTTATGAATGTCAAGTTCGTTTCGGCCTTGAACTAGTTGCAAACCCGAAGAAAATATTGCACACACGCAAACAATTTCGCCATGTACATATATGTGCGAGTCATCAACCGCTTTCTCATTCAGCAGTTTGGCCCTTTTTTTCATTTTTGAAATATTTGCATTGGCTTTTTGGCGCGCGTATACGAGCATACGTCATCTTCTTTTTTATTAACCAAATTAGAATATTTGTCGAGTACACTACTCTTCTCTTTATTATTGAATAGCTCAGCTGCAATCTTATATACAAGGTCGATTTCATTCAAGGACACCTTCCATGTATCATACAACATATATACGTTTTAGATCTGGTAAACTAATCAAAAGAGGTTAGGCACTAGAGATCTAATGAGGTCGACTCGTCGCTTATGCCGCTCCTTAAAAACATTTCAAAGCTTCCTAGAGCTCCTAAAATTAAAAGAGTTTGTGCTGAGAGCTTTAAATTATAAGTTGTTGGGGTTCTTGTTTCTATTTCACCAGAGACAAATAGTTGATGTACACACCTTGATGTGTAGCTGTGCTGTGGGGGATATACCAATTTAGAGTCACAGATGTGTGCCTAGTTTAGATTTATGGTTGGGCCGGTTGCACACGAGTGCCTTGAATAACTTGCTGGGATGTTGTTGGGTTTTTTGATGGATGATATTCTTTGAAATTGTTTTTTTTTCGTTTCCCCCTCCCCCCAAAAAGTTCTTTCACGCTCCCTGGTATACACTGTAATTCATTCTTTTTTTTCTTAATTTGATATTCATCAAGTAACAGCCCCAATTTTGATTTTTGTTTCTTTCGTTTTTCTATTTGGAATTTAAATTAAAACGAGCCTTCAATTAATTGATGAAATTAAATACCGAAATTGCCACAACAGGTCGGTCTCACGACTCTAGCTACACCCTGTTCCGAATCAGTCAGGCGTCCACCGAAGGATTCAAGGAGTTTACCGAGACGGGCAGAAGCGACACTTTGGACGCGCAGTCGCAAGGAGAGGGCGGCATCTTTGACGAGTTCAACGCCCCGCCCGTCACGGCCGGCGAAGGCAAAACTGAAGCCGAATTCTTTGTAGACAGCAATCATTCGAGGGTAAATTTAATTTTCATAATTTTTTGTTCGCCCTCGTTTACGATTTTGAATTTTTGAAATTTTATTTTTAGGTGTCGCTGGCATCGCGAATTGTTCCTTCGCCGGATTGGTTCGTCGGACTGGACAGTTTCAATCTGTGCATCGATGGCCAATGGGTTGACAGTGTTGCGATCAAGGTATTGATTTTAATCAATTTAAATTGAATGCCAAGTTTGGTTAATACTTTTTTATTATTATTTTTAAGGTTGGACCAATGGATGGTGGAACTGACAACGGATTCACTTTCACTTCTCCCAATTGGCCGTCCGATCCGACGGAAAAAATTTTCCGCATCACGTCCAACATGCCAAACCATCCGGCCAATTCCTTTTACTATCCAGATCTCAACGATCTGCCTCCTATTGCCACATTTTTCTTTGTCAAGGTAATCAAAACCTTCATTTTTATTTTTAAATTAAAAAGAAAAAGGTAAAAGGATTTGCATTAGCCTTAATTATGCTGTGCTAGGAAAATGGCAAGTGTGTTGCGTGTGAGACCCTCACCTCATTCCGAGGTCGGGATTCCGGAAATTCAACTCGGGGGTTTTCTTAGTCACACATGTTTGATATCAGCACTTGTAGAGCTCATACTGAATGCTGGGAAATGGGACTGGGTTTCCTGGCTTTTGATTTATGTTTACGCAAATGGGTCCGCTGTAGATTATTGAATGGACACTTGACTCTACTAAACCGTTTATTTATTTATTTTTCATCGACTTATAACTATAAAATATGCTGAAGTAATCCAAGGTGATGCCGACGATTCAGTAGCATCAATTTACAGGACGCGCTAATTATTTTTGGTTGACCCTAATTACTTGCGGAAGTGATGCGCATAGCACTGTTAAAAATGCTGACGAATTTGTGAGTTATTAACAACGAGTTATTTGTGCAAAGGCTTGGCCTCCCACCAAAACATTTCGTTTGCTGACAACTAAAAATGAGCCCTGGAAACATTTCAGCAATTTAAGTTGAAGCCATCACAGTTAAAATAAATTTGTTAGCATGTATGCAATGTCTACAATAATCTATCCTTTTTGTTTTGTTTAAATTAAATTAGGTGAAGGAGTACGCTCTGGCTGAAATCTTTGACGCCGTGACTCTGGCGCCCACCAGTGATACTCCAACGCCGCAGCTGGAAGATGTTCTTCTCACACAGCAGGGAGTTGACACGTCGTCATCAACTTCCAGCACCACCTCAACGACAGTTCCTTCTGAGAGATACGTCGAGCAAGCCGACCGTGAAGAAAGCGAAGACGTGGACGAACAGAACAACGAAACCCTGCGGAAAAAGAGCAACAAGAAATCGTCGTCTGGCGCCAAATCCAAAAGCGAATCGACCAAAAAATCGTCGCTACTCAAATCACTCGTCACCGACTACAGTCGCGACGAAAGAGCAAAGAAAAATAGACGAGGGCGCAAGTGGTCGAATTTGAGTAAGTCACGCCCTAAAAATAGAAAAAGCATCTCCAATTAATCCTGTAGAATCATCTGATTTTTCTGGTTTTTGATTATTTCAATTTTGGCTTTTTTTGCCTTGTCGTTCAACCTGGTTTGATTTCAACAATTGTATTCATCAGCTTTTAAAAAGATAATTTGGGCATTTTCAAAATTACACTTGCATTTGGTTTCGTGCATTCAACTATTTTACTTGTCCAGTCCGAATCCGATTGTTATTCATTTTAAATCTTTTTAAAAAAATGCATGCAAGTTTTATAAAAATTATTACTTTTTTCTACCCCCAAATAAGCAGGTGGGCCACGCCATTGCATCGTCAGCGAATGGGGAGCTTGGTCTGCCTGTTCCAAGAGCTGTGGCATCGGTGAATCTACACGTGTTCGAAGAGTCTTAACTCACGCCCGTCGAGGTGGCAACCCGTGCCCACCCTTAGAGGAAAACAAATGGTGCGGGTCCTCTCGCGATTGTTCACACGCTTATTTCGACTGGTAGTGCAGCTGGCGGCTCTTTAATTTTATTTTTGATTCAAAAACTGAATGTTAATGAAAAAACGTAAGTCCCGAGAATTTATGCAAATTCCCTTTTTCTCCATTAACCAAAAAAGAAGAAATGGGAACTAGAGTAAATGTCTTCATGGACATGATTGGATGTGAGTTTATTTAAGGAAAATGGACGTGTACGATAACTAAAAAAAAAAAATCTAATCTTTTTTTTTTTTTTTTTTTAAATGAATAACCCCCATGCTGCTTGTGTTGTATTTATGAGACTCGTTTAAATTAGCAAAGTAATCGCGTTCAACGAACTCATCTTACATTTTTTTTTTATTTCCTACGGCCATCAACTGCTACCCGTTCAAAAAAAGACAAAAAAATTTTTGTGAATAGTCGTTACCTTCATTGATAGTGCACGTCCCCATCATTTCGAAGTAGTTGTTATTACAAAATTGAATTGACTTGAGCCAATTGTTGTTCGAAAAATATGGCGAATAAAAGGCGGATGAGAAAGAGCCAAGTCGATGAGCTATCCACACGCTTTTGATGCTGTTTTTATCGCAATTGAAAATGTTTTTCGAAATCACAAAATCGACAAAAATATAAATGACTGCAATTACATCCGAGGGTTTCCAATGTAATGCGGACGTGGCCATTTCACTGCCATAATATTTGATCAAACGAATATTTGTGTCCTTTTCGAGTTCTACGTTGTTCGTCGTAAAATTGCACACTGTATGACTAACCAGAAACGTCCATAAATATATACTTGTACCAAATTGACTTTTCATATCGTCTTTGAATTTCTTTTTTTTATGTTTTTTCATCCGTAAAATCAGAATCCATAAAATCAGTTCTTCAGCAATATTTTATTGGTGAATTTTCTTTTGAAGATAAATTGCCGACCTAGTGACAGAAATGTGAAAGAAAAAGAATTAAATTAAATTTTATATACAATTATAAAACTAGGAAAAGCTTTGGAAGGCCAAATCAAAGACCATTTTTGTGTAGAAATGTGAAATTCAAATTTTTGGCCGACTCCACTCAAATGCCCAACCCTAGATGGCGAAAACGTCGAGCTGCGACTGTGCAACCAACTTAGGATTCAAAACTCAAGATGTCGCCAGTATCGCCTTTGTTGTTGTTAGCTTGTTACAAACGAGGCGAAGCCGAAAAGTGCGAAACAAAACTGTAGCTAATTTATACTTATATTCCTGCGATTTCAATTACAAAATTGAATTTCGTATCATGTGTAGGTTTATCTTGAGTCTTGACCTAGTTTCCTTATTTTTATACTGTACCAACTTATTTCTTCAAATTCTAGTCTTCTAGATGCATACTGTCAGTGTAAGTCATTCCAACAAGTTGACTTAGCACTCAGTCAACTTCCATTCATTAGCCCCATCATGCTGTCAAAAGCCTAAAACTCATGTTTGAAGACCACATGTAGTAGAATACAAATCTGCCGAGATAAGGTATTTCCCCATTATTGCTACCAGACCATTACAATTCAGATTTTCTTATTATTACATAGGTATCCTGAACCATAAGACTTTTCTGAATCTTGCAATTTTTGTGGTGAACCCTGCAACAGCATGTTTGTTGTTATGGATGCTACTGCAATACTTCATGACACTTTCTTTGACATCAGGAAATTTACATCAACCTAAGGAGTAATGCTGTTTGTTGCTGTGAATTCAATTTTTACAGTTTTTTCATCGTGAACATTTCAGTGTGCTTCTTAAAAAAGGTAAATGGTAAATGCTTTATTCATTGTTATATTTTCAATAATGTAAAAATTTGTTTTACAGAGCACGGAGATTCTTTTGCCAATGCTGACCTTTGTCAATGACGGAAGAAGGATTTTCAACAACATTCTTCTCCATCCTTATCTTCGCGACGCACGCTCATCTAGCTTCACTGCTTTTAAACAAGATTTGTTTTACTTCACTGACGACTTGGCGAGTTTCTGGACCACTTCAAGATCGCTTCCGTCAGCTGTTACACACCTGCAGTCACTCACCACGGGATTATGCCTAGGTACCAACAATTGACTTAATTTCTTAGGTTATCTACCAATAGTCTAGTTGCGTTAGACTGTGTCTGTGTAATAGTTTCCAAAATTAGGCCCTTCTTGCGCGCAAACAAAGTTTACTTGGACGCTTCTTTTTTCTAACGCTAGATGGCTTTTTGATAATTTGCAGTCTAAACAGCTGTCAAAACAGTCAGTTTCTGTTACTTTGAACATCTCTTTAAACATTTATCGAAAGTTATTTTGTTGAAATATTTAGTGATAACTGACGATTATTATTCCCCCAACAAAGCTCACTTGTTAAATTTTCGAAAATTGCTTTTTTTTTCTACTTCCGGTTTACACTTTTCAGTCAGTAGTTCAGTAAATATTCATCTGACGCACAAAAGAACCACATATTCGTGATCCTCGTCGAATTTGTGGTAAAGTTCATGTTTCGTTTTGTACGTTTTCGTACTTCCGGCTTTGAAAATTTTCCTGAACTATAGTTCAGGAAAATTCTCGATTTTGGCCAAATTTTGGATTTCGTTTAAATCACACCTAATCGACCCCAAATTTCATGGAGATCACGAATATGTGGTTTAATTTGATGACAGCTCAATGGTTGAGGAGCTGTGGCTACTTCCGGTTTACTTCCGGAATTTTTTTTAAAGACTGGCAAGTGAGCTTTGTTATGTGTGCAGTTTTCAATATTGTTAGCTAGATTTTAAGAAATTTAAAGCGCGCCTTTTAAGTTTTGAGCCAAAAATAACAGATCGATGTACCTACATGTAATATGTAACTTTTATTGGCATGTCACTCTAATAAGAATTGTTTCTCTTTCTTCAGATGATGCAGAGGAGACGTCGAGAAGATTGACACCAAAACATCGCCGGTATCTCCAAAGTGTCAGCGCGGATTATTTGTTGTTGGTAATATGTGTTAGTGTTAGTTAACCTGTTGGTTGCCACGCCTTTGTTCTCCCCTGCTCCTTAGCACGGGCTGCGTGCGCTGTTCGGTCTCGTGGTTTTCATGCCGAGGGGTCGGAAAGTCGCACCAGCCCAAAACTAGCCGCAAGGCGCCTGTTAGGCAATGCACCGGTGGAATTGTGGGTGGAGGTGGGACAATAAAGCAATTCCTTTATGTTTTTGTTTGCTATGTTGCATAATTTGTAATAAAAAAAATGTTTAGTTTACGACTTTGTGTATTTTTTACAACTTTCAAGTTTTACATAAGTAATAGGCAAGCAACTGATAAATAAACTTCTATGATAAACCACACATAATCTCCAACTCTTTTGTTACGCCAACTTAAGTTAAAAAAAGAGCTGTCAACATCAATCAATTTTAGTAAACACCACACAGTACGTCTCTTTCGTAACTTGCCCTGTAAATGAAATTTGTTCAAACACTAGAATATGTCGGAATGCGGAGCGACTAGAGCAATAATCACTTCCAACATGCGAAATAGGAAAGACCCAACCAAAATAAGAAAACGTCGCAATGTCTTAAGGCTTTTAGGTGGCAAGCGAAGTCGTACACAATGATAACCCAGGTTTAAAAAAACTATTTCCCTATTAAAAATCAACAATTCCCAGTGACTAGTAACTATTAAGATATGACCGACAAATCTGAACATACTTATAATATTTAGGAGCGTCCCTGTAGTAAGTTGGAGAAGCGTAAGGTGTGGTGTAATATTCAGGTGCCTTAGTGGTGTAGTAACTCGGGATAGAGTAATACTTCGGAGCTTCGGTGTAGTTGGTCGGAGCAGCGTAAGTAGTGTTATAATACTCAGGTGCCTTGGTAGTGTAGTACATAGGGGCCTCGGTGTAGCATAGGTTGTGGTGTAGTAAACTGAAGCCTAGGTGTAGTATTCCGGTTCAACGTAGTACGAAGGAGCAGCCGCTGTGTAGTAAGTTGGGGCTGCGTAGTACTTGGCCGCCTCAGTTGTAGTTGTGTAGCTTAGGGCAGAGTAATACTTCGGGGCTTCGATGTAGAGGCTCAGGGAAGCAAAAGTTGTGGTGTAATACTCTGGAGCCTTGTTGGTGTAGTACTTGGACGGCTCGGTGTAGTATTCAGCCGCTTTGGTGGTGTAATAAGTTGGAGGCTCGGTTTAGTAGCTAGGAACTAGGGGGCCTCGGTGTAGTACGTTTGATGATGTAACTCGGGGCAGCATCAGCTTCGGTGTAATACTCTGGAGCCTTGGTGGTGTAGTAATAGTGTGCCTCAGTGTAGTAACCGTTTTTTGCGAATGTTGAGGTTGTGTAGTATGGCGTCGGCGTGATGCTTTGGTACCCGCCATACCCAGGAGACATCGGTACACCAGTGATCGACCCAGCTTTCAACGATACGGCAAACGGCGACATCACAATCAACTATTCAGCAAATAATTTGAACATTAATATTCAATGTGGTACACAAACAGATAGAAAACAAATAATTTATAAAAACTCCGTGAAACAGAATATTTACCCGATTGCGTACTGATAATACGACGAAGAATCCACTTGGTAATAGTGCACTGCAGTTTTTCATCCATATTTCTTTGCCAGTATTGTTCTCTCCAGCCAATCGCCCTGATACAACAGCATGGTGAACATGTTCCATACAACAGCGACCCAATTTGATATCAGAAAAGAACGTAACATCTCCAGTCTAATAAAAAATAAAGTCCAAACCCAATAATTAAAATCTAATTTAACAAGAACTTCATATACTATCTAACAACAACATTAGAGCAGTCAATGTTGGTAAAGTTTTAATCACAGTAGTACAATTAATATGAAATAAAATGTTCAAGGATTCTCACCAAACAAACGTTCGATTGTGCTTCAAGCTCGGTATTGACTCGATAACCACCAAAATCTCCTCTCCTCTATTTCCAAACCAAAAGCAACAGCCAAATCCGTGTTTACGTCCCAACCGACAGCAACGACGACATTGTCAGTTTAAATCTGATGAAATAATTTTTAGATTTTAATTAACATCGCTAAAACATGTACAGAAATAACTGTTTACCTTTTGACCATTGTTTAAGGACAATGCGACCTTGTAGTCTTCCAAAATTACACCCTCAACATTAGCTTTGGGCAAAACATTAACACTTTCCGCTTTCACTTTCTCGGTTGTCCATTGGCTCAAATATTTAGGGGAACGGAGAACTCGACCTATGTTACCACCATCGATGTTGCGGAACAGCGCTACGTGCTCGTGGGCATCTTTAAGGGCACCGCTCAGGGATTGGAAAAGATTTTCGTTTAACACCTAACAAGAAAATAAAGGCCATTTTAGAGGAATTCGTAGAACTAATTCTATTCGTAGAACTAATTCACAGAAATAAATTGCTACCAGTTTAAATAGACTCTTAGATACTATCGAGCAGGAAGATTATCAAAGTTATTCAGCATTCCATAAAGGTGTTATCATTGAGACTTTTAAAGGCAAATTTCGTTTGGCATAAAAAAATGTTTACCTGTGGCAATAACGCCCTTGTCGTAGGTGATGGTACGGCCATCGTCAAGTGCGGCTTGCCGACCGCAAATGTCAAGTTTAATGGCGCGGTGTACACGTACGAATATGTTATCTTTACTATTCAATTCGACGCGATTGCAGTCGAATTCGTCTTGTTCTAAAGACGGGCAAAGAAGGAAAACAAGTCATTAGTACATGTTGCACAAAATTACAATAATAAAGAACTCACCTTCACTCTTTGCCGTTCCACTGTTTGAAACGAAGTTTATTCGAAACTTCGGGGTTGCCGTGTTGGGTGTCGGAGAAGCTCACTTGACTGATTTCTGTCGTACTTGGGCGCTCCAGTGTAGAATTCGACAGCCTTGGTGATGTAATAAGCTGGAGCCTCGGTGTCGTAGGTTGGGGCAGCATACGTAGTTGCGTAGTCTCAGTAGGTGCCTCGGTGTAGTACTGTAGCGCTTTGGTAGTGTAGCTCGAGGAGCAGCACAAGTTGTGGTGAAATCATCTGGATCCTTGGTGATTTAACTGTAAACCCAACAGTGCAACCTCGGTGTAGTATCTGGTCGTTGCGTATGTTGTTGTCAGGTTGTTGTTTAGTAAGGCGGTGGCGTTGCGGTTTGGTATCCGCCTTAACCAGGATACGTCGGTACACCAGTGATCGACCCAGCCATCGACGATACAACAACCAATAGCAGCATGACGGCATTGTTAACTAGACAATATTAAATATTCAACAATATAACGGACATATTATCAAATAGAAAAAATGGAAATTGATACAAAATTCCACGTAGGAATACAGATTATTTACCCGTGATTGCGACCTGGTAATACGACGAAGAATGAAGTTGTCGCCGGGTCGGAGATGCTCACTCGACTGATCCCTGTCAACTTTTCTCTCGCCTTTAATACAATTTTTTCTCACCCCTCCTCTTAAGCCTAATGGCTATATTTTACCTTCTTGATAATGAAGCAAAACGTCCCGTTTTCACCCAACCTCTACACCAATACCTGACACCTTTTACGTAATGATCTTCATGACCTTCGATTGAAATGCAAACTGGCCTTTCCTTCTGCAGGTGACTTTGCCGGGGATGGGTCTACAATAACCAATATCAAAATAAATACCAAAAAGCTTACACTTGCTGCTATTGTACCTTTTTGATAATGAAGCAACACGTGTCATTCTCACCCAACCTCTACACCACTGCATGACACGTTTTACGTAATGATCTCCGTGACCTTCGAGCGTCAAGGTAATCGAAACTGGCCTTTTTCTTTCAGCAGGTTGACGTGGCTGGGGAAGGGACAACAAAAATCAATATCAAAATCAATATCAAATCATAAATGGTAATGGCTTAAATTTTAGTCACTTTAAAAATACCACATTTGACATTTGACTAGTTTCTTCGGTGTCAAATGAATAAATCTTCCATTTCGAACCGTTTGAAGGACAGTTGGCTTTTTAAAAATATTCTACTGCAAACTTTTCTAAGTTTCAAACATATTCCTTGCATCTGCGGTCGGAGAAGAAAATCTAAAAAAAGATAAATTATTAATATAACAAAATAGAAATCAAAGCTTCTCATAGAACGGTTGAATAAAATAAGAAATTAGACGCAATTGTTAAAGCTCGATAGACTGTCCGCTACGTTCACAACGAATAACTCAAAAATGAACTTAAATGATCCTAAGTAACCACCCAGGAGAAGCGGGGGGAATCGTATTTCCACAACTGATTTAGGAGTATCTAAAACGCAAATCAAATGATTGATTGACAATACCTGAAGTCTAGGGCTATGGATTTTGTAACCGCAAATCAACAATGAGATCCTACTAGCAGCTATTTAACATAAATGAATAACATTTACAGGAGCTACCCTTACCCTGTCTTTTACATTGACATGTCTACCATCTTGGATAGCTGATTACCGCCAGAACCTATCGCGTGTCGTTTGATGCTGCATGAACAAAAGGGAAAAAAATTCCACCCTGTTACATGACCAACGCGTTTCTGCCACAATAAAGTATACGCAAGTAAAACAATGTTTTGACACTCGCTTTGTTTTCGTTGCTAAGCAGTAAATGTGTTGAAATTTAGGTTTTACTCTTCATACCGAATGTAGACGGAAAGGACTCGGCTCGGATATATAAAGGATCGTTGGCTCCAAACAAATTCAAATTATTTCCTGCGAAAGCAAAAGCTTCATGTCATTACCTTTCTTATTTTTTCATTTGGTTTAGCGTTTCGTTCAGTGACTCCTTGTCACCAAAACCCCTCAATGGGCAACCCCTCCGCGTCATCTGGGTAATACAAACAATTGAATTTGTAGCTTTAACAATTTGACTAAAGTGTAATTACGTACCCTCGTTTAAGCCTCGATGGAATGGCAACCCTAAAGGATTCAGGATTGTCCGGGCCGCTCAAAGGAGGCGTTGTTCTAGATTTAAATTCTTATTTTAACAGACCGTCCGGTTCAAACTGCAGCCAGTCAAGCAAGGGAAGACACTGCCCGCACTGACTCGACAAGGGAGGTTACCCGGCCATGGTTCAAAGAAACCGGAAAAAGAGCGAAGAGAGCCGAGGAACAGTTATTACGAGAGCGATTAATCTTAGTAGGCTTCCGGCTTAGATTCATGACCCTCCAACAAATTTCATCGAATCATGCGCCTTGCAAGTCCCTGTTCGACCAGTCCACTCCCTTCCTCCTGGTTGTCGCAGCGACTGGTTAGTGGTTAATTAGGGAAACGGGGCCACTGAGAAGGGAGTCCAGATATGCACTTGTAATTTCTAAACATCTATATAATTTATCGATCTTGAATTTCAGCGCGGCCGACCACTTGTCATCTTCCACCAATTGATAAAGTCTATCGAACAGCGGCGAGGGTAAACCTGATAAGAGAATTAAGAGATTAATTGCGAATGCAGTAAATTAATAAAATCAGGGGAATATACCGTGAACAAATCTGCCATAGTTGTTGGAGGAATGAGATCCTTGGAGTATTTTCTCCTCACTTTCTCTTCAAAAGTTAACCTGAAATAAAAATAAATATTCTCATTAGACCACAATGACAATAACACAATACCATCACTTATGAAGGACATCTGCAACTTTATTCGGAATATATTATAAAATTAACAGGAATGTTCAGTGTGTGGTGAAGCTTAAACATTCTTGGTATAACAATAAAGACAGTAAATAAAAATTTTAAAAACTAAACTAAATTTTCTCGTTTCACTTTAATATTCTATATGAACCGGAGAAACTACTCTCTTGACCAGTGTTAAAAATTTGAATCCAGCACAGACTTAAAGATTCAGAAACAAATTGAAAGGAGTGCCAATTTTTAACGGCAAAAATTCCTTGAATAAACTTAAACCCTCCCATCCGGGTTATCACAGTGGAAGCATGACTAACAGCTGGATTATTAGAAGTCACGGAGAAATGGCAACAAAAAACAAGGAATCAATTAATTTATCAAATCATATTACCAAATTATGAGTGCCAAATGTTCTCTTCCATTCATGCAAGATCAGAATCGTCAGATGTTGCCTTGTTGCTTGTAGGCCAATGAGCGATACTAAGAGAATACAAAGACTTTAAAATTAATGCTTAATTTCTATGCAAAAAATGTCACACAACTTACAATTTAGAGAATTTCAGCCTGTTCAGTGTTAAGTTCAGAAGTTTCTCCAGATTCTCGACCCTCCCAACATTGTTTCGTTTTCCATCTTGCCACACTTAAGTTTTCTTTTCTCTCCTTCCTCCTTACGTAGTTTTGACTTTTGATTGAACTCTGTATCGTCTGGAGTTTTCTTTAATAGCTTCGCGTTAAATAAAGCCGAACGATGATTTCTGGAAAACTCAATGTCTCAATTCCTTCTGTCCAGAACATGGTCCAGAACAAAATGACGTCTGCTCAATGGCTGAAACTTATTCGCCATGCGCCATCTAGGGACAAATAAAACATTCACGTTAAAATATTGTCAGCTACCTGCGTTAGCAAGGTACCGAAAGGATGTTTGTGATTAGTTTTCCTATTTAAAAAAAATCAAAATAGCATATGAACTATAAAAGTTTGGAAAAAAATTATATTCACTCTACAAAATAGCTTTTTTATTAAAGCTATTAAGATACCTATTGGATGTGATGGGATGGCCGCCCATTAATCGCGTCATGGATCCATCATCCGATCCTCTGTGCATATCCTACTGCCCCCGACTTCTGTACCGAAACGAAACACAATTCATTTCCATATAAGCTCCTTTTTGGTCGATTCTTTTTTCCTTCTCAGAAAAAACTACGAATGATTTCTGCGCTGGACCGTTGACGACAGTAGAACTCCACTACACGACAATAGAACTCCAATGAATTCTTTAATTATTTTCATGTTCGACAAAGTAGTGGAGTTCTACTGTCGGGTATTTTTAATAATACTTAAAAAAAAAAGGTGTTCTTATGTCTTTGGAGTTCTACTGTCACTGGAGTTCTACTGTCGCATACTCGCATACAAATAAATTTTTGAAAATTATTTAAAATATTTGGATAGCAGTTGATAAAAAGAGTGTACGACTGAGATAGACTTGCACCCCTGACCCCAGGATCGCCCAGGATGTTAAAAATAAAATAATGAACAACAATTAATACCGAATAAAGCAAGTCTCTTTTACTATTAGTGTTCTCTTGTACATGACAATTGATTAATATTCTAGTGTTAGTTGAAATTAAGCGTCGAATTGTTGTTGCTAATATATTAGGCCAATGTATGTCCACGATTTTTCAGCGTTATTTCCAAAAGGGAATTAATCTTGTCTTCATTGTCTTGTGTAACAGACTAAGTGAACTTGAAGACAACGGGGGCGGTGAAGTCGATTGTTTTTTGGGTTCCGTCCGATTCGGCGACGACGCACTGGGTCTTGTTCCGATAAAAATTGTCGACGGCCGAGTGGGTGACGAATTGATTGTCGGTCGGCCACCCGACGAATTTTCGCAAATCACACGGCGGCGGAACGGTTGGCAGAGGACGATAAAAGACACTTGAGACAAAAATAAATAATAATGTTTTTACAAGAAAATGAAATAGTTGTTATTTTGGGGATTGATGGATAGAAAATAAAATAAAAACCTGTGAGTGCCTGTGTAGAATATTGCTTCTTGACCTAGGCTGTTCCCCTTTTTTAACAAATTCCGGTTAGGAAGACGTCCTCGAACGGGATCGATTCTCTTTTCTACTCCCAACATAACATTTATGTTTTCGTTGATGATTATCTATATTTTTCAAGTGCCATTCAACCAATTTCTTTTCTTTTCGAAAGCGGCATTTTACGCGCCGAGGTCAACTGGAGATGAAAAACTTGCCGACAGCAGTTGTACTAATGCCAAGACTACCGGTAATGCAGTTAGGCCTAACGTTCTGAAATGTTATTATAAAAACAAAACGATAGATTAAGGTGGGATTCTCTTTCGTATCACAGGCGATTGTTTAGCAATTTAACGGTTGGTGAGGCATAAATAAATGAATAAACCAAAATTTTGGGTTTTCGACTCAAGGTTACAAACCTTCAGTTTGATTAAACCCTTTTAAAACAGTAAACCCAATAAGTGCAAATAGTATATTTTATTAGCATTGGGATTCTTACCTTTCAAGACCGAAGCCACGAGAATACTATTCACTAATAAAAATGTGAGTTGTAGCCCAATTCGATGCGATTGTGCTGGGTGGAGTCAAAAGATCAGGTAGCATAGTTCTTAATCAACGTGTTGCTATGTAATTGGCTCAACAAATTTAATACCGTTTCTAATGGGAAAAGTAATAGCATGGGCTATGTGGGGGACATGTGTATCAGAGAACTAGAAATAGTTGCATTGCAATTTTGCAAGCCTGCATGATGATATCATGATTTCCACAGAATACCCATGCGACCCTTTCCAGAAGTGGCAACTCCTCAAATAACTGCAGATCACCTTTCTAAATTGTTGGTTTCTTTTTTCAGACCGCGTCGTAATAACAACAGAATTCGGCAGCGCATTAACAATTAAATCAAAATTTAACGCCACGTCAATAAAAATTTGCTGTACGCGTTCTATTTACGTCTCGAATTTCTGGCAGAAATCATTATGCGTGATATTTTTGAAAAATAATTTAATGGTCGAATAATCAACCAAGTCATAGTTGACAGGTATTGTTTTAAGAGCTTTTAAACTAATTTTTCGTTTTTTCTCAATTTAATGAAAAACAGATTTTTGTTATAGCCAACAAAGAGTGGAATATTGATTGCGGAAAAAAATTGAAATTGAAACGCTTAGAAAATGACCATCCTTTAAAATTCTGTTGCTATTCAATAAATGAAAAAAGAATAGAAAAGACTTGGCAATTGAAAAAAGATATTTCGACGGTGGCGGTCAATTCGAAATCAGTTGAAGAAAACCCAATGCGAAAAAAGAAACAAGACGCTGATCGATATGTTGGCGGCGGTGGCGGTGGCGACGACGGCAGCCAAGTGGATCGCAGCTGATAAAAAGAGCGTACGACAACAACTTAAGAGTATAGGGTGTAGTAGTGTGATGAGGTATATACACGGGAGTGGGGTGGGTTACTGGGGAGTCTATGGCGTCGAAAGAAAAGAAGATAACCTCGGCGAACTTGATGGCGTCTACTATTCCCCTCCGTTTTCAGATCGGCGGTGGCGACGGTTGCGGCGTCTCGGCACAAGGAACACAAAAAGCGGAGGGGGGAGAGAAGAATGAAATGCCACCGCCACCGAAATGCGTCACGTTTTTTCCCCTCTATATTACTATATACTCGTCGTCTTTTATTCTTTCTTCTTTCTTTAGGGTTTTGCATCGGCGTCTGCTTTTGGGTTATGCATAGCAGCAGCGGCAGCCAGATGATGTATCCTGCCCGTGTTCGACCCCCACAAGAGAAAAAGTCTGAAAAAGAGTAGGTACCGTACTTTGGACTGTGTTGGCCCTATAAACACACACACAAAAGTAGAACAATTGACGTGACTGTTAAGTCCATTTTTCGGAAGCTACAAGACATCCGCGCCTGTGTTTGTCTCCCGCGAGACATTTCGACGCTGTTTGCGCCGCTGTCTATTCTTTTTTCTCGACTTGATTGAGGGAAAAATCGCAAAGATTGCGGGTTTTCTGTATTCTCTTTGAGCGCTAACTGGACAGGGTCACTTCCTTCCGGTTGTCATTTGATGGCCAACGCACAGTCGCCTCAATTCGTCTGCTGGCCCTTTTTGGGTTTGTCACTCGTTCCAGTACCTCGGCCTCCCATATCTCCCCAGTCAAAACAAGGAAGGACTTACTTAAGAGAGAAAACTCTTGTGGATGATCAACTTCTTCTTCTTCTTTTTGGGAGGGTGGCTAAAAAGACCTCGGCTCTTCTTATTCTCCCCCCGTCTCAGGAGACTTGGCCTTTTTCATATTCTCATCTTCTCGACTGTGAGCTCTGCTGCTGCTGCTGTCTGTCTGTATGTCATTTGTCTCACTCGGATGAATAAACAAGGAGGGGACGGACAAACCCGAGCACACACCATCTCTATAGACTATAGTCCGCCAACGCCGCCAACGACCATAAGGACACAGCACCAACAAGTCCGTCCTTCCTACATCCACACACGCGACAGCTTGTTATTTTGTTTGATTTTCTCTCTTTTTCGCAGAGAGGGTAAGAAGAACAAGAGGAAGCCCACCGATAAGACTGTTGAGCCTGTAGTTAAAACAAAAAGGAGCTCCATCCAGCAGGAGCAGAGAAAAACTCATTAATTTTATTTCCCGTTTTTTAATGTTGCGCCCAGTTGTTGTGCCTGTAACATTTTCGACTTTTTTCTTTTCTTTTGATCGACATTCAGACGTGCTCGGGGTAGATCCACAATGGAATGCCCATAATACAGCAGATATACAGCAGATTTACTTTCCTTTTGTTTTAGGAGCCCTTTTTTCCCTATTTATATACGATGTATTTAAATGTATACCCGGACGGCGGTGGCTTATTATACTTCTCCGGGAATATGCATAGGAAAAGAAAGAAAGGAAGAAAAATAAAAGATTTACATATTGTTTGTCCATGGACACGAGAGAGATTCCCATTTGGAAATTGTCTAAACTGTTAGGATATTTCGTGTTGTTGCCTATTTGGTCTGAATTCGAGTTTGTCCATGTGCGTGTCGTGTGTGTGCCTATCGAGTTAGTTGCATGACATCTCTTGATATGGAAGAGATCTACAGACAACTCGTTACACATAGACGACCGTGATGGTGCGTGTCGATGACGTCACCGAATCTCTTAATCAAATTGTCCAAATTCGGTGCCAATTTCGTCTCCAAGCGCAAAGCCATTGGTTATGTAACCGGGCCCGAGAGGAGAGTCTCTTATCGAATCTGCAACATCTTCACATGTGTCACTCTAATTAGACTATTGGGAGTTGAACGCATCGACTCGTGCGCAGTTGTCGGATGTGACGCAATGGACGCATATATATTTGTGTGTGCCGTATCGGACTCGTGGATCACAACTAAATTGGCGCAAGAAAGAGAAAAGAGAAAAGAGAGAGAGTGGGGGGGATATAGAAAATATCAAATAATAATGGATGGATGGATCGCCCGTCGGTCAAACAGATTGCACCGGGCACACACCTGGAAAAAAGCAATGGAAAAATAAAAAAAAGTGTGCCATCGGCGCCTATCCACCACATAGTGCTGCTGGCCGCCCAAAAAAGAAAACCCAAAAATTCCAACAGAAAGCCCATAGCTGAAAGTCCAGCCCCGAAGAAAGTCCAGTGGTTTCCCATTTAGAAAAAAAAAATTGGCCCAGCCGCTATACGGTTGCCATTGTTTATATATGAAACTGTCAATGGCTAAATAGATATAGGCAGTGACGATTCAACGAAATAATGGGGCAATCAAGTGTGTGGAAATTAACGTGCCAATTTGGACTTGGACCATAAATATAAAAATAAAAACGACGACGGTGTCGCATTTTTTGGTTATTTCAGTCGTGAATGTCCGTCAAGTTCGTCCCATTTGGTTGTCTTCTTCTCCTGAAATGTTTGCGTCTTGGTTCTTATGTAATAAAATAAAAAAAAGGAACGAAAAACAAATTGACTCAAGGTGTTGCCCAGCCAAACTCTCGACAGCTATTTGTTTTTTTCCCTCTCTTTGGCTTGCCATTCGTGATGTTTGATTCCATTTCATTCCGTGTTGATTGTTGGAAAATTAAATCCCATAGCACAAGGAGGGGAGTATACACCGCACATTCATATTTTGTAGAGCTAACTAAACATAAGAACGGCGCTCCCCCCTCAGAAAAACATCAGAGGCTCCCACACACCCACAGCCAACAATGCCAGCCAAAATAATATTATAAGTGATGGACGGCCACAGCAGAGTCAAAATCACTGGGCAATGTGTAGCCAGACAAAGACGTTTTGCTGCATCATCCATGGGCTGCTCCATACACAACAACCGGGACTCTCTTGATCAATGTCTCCATTCAGCACGTAGCCTCGGGACTTGAAAAACTTCTTTTTGGGGTGTTGGTGCTGTGAGGTCCGACCTCTTGAACCCCTTGCGAGTTCGACTGCTGGCAAGCCGATGTGTGTGGCCTGACTGGCCTGTCATTAATCTAAACATAAGGCAGTGTAGAAGCGGGCAGCCGTAGCGGACGGACCGCATAGCCACAACAGACAATAAAAAAGAAAAAGAAAAGAAAAGAAAGAAAAGGGCTAGTTGTTGGTATGCTAACATGTGTTCAACTCAATCGCATTATTCACAGCAGAAAGAGACAGCAGCAGCAGAGAAACAAAATGGCCCAACCAACCGACTGACCAACAACGGCACACCAGAAAAACCCGCAACTCCGGTGCACGTAAAAGGAATCGAAAGAACAAAACGGACAAACACACACAGACACGCCAACCAGCCGTGGCCAGCCAAAGAATAATAATAACAAGTCTCTCTCTCTCTCTAATGCAATCGGAATTTCTTCCGAGTCCCCTCGTCGTTGTTGCTGGTTGTTGCCTATTGGGCCGATTGGTGACACGCACATGCACCCGTTGCATGTGCGCCAAGGAGCTGCTGCTGCCGTTGGATTATTCTTTTAAACAAGAAATCTGGGGACCCCCAAAAACCACTTGTCCAAATCGCTCGATCTATAAGACGACGGTAGCCAAGCAACAGATGGCATTTCTTCTCCATCGCATTCATTTTACAGGGGGATAGACATTCACGTTACCTTTTATCAATACACAAAACGTTGGCAGAGATTTCAGATGGTGGAAATTCAGAAAAAATTTAGTGGATGATCCGTACCGTACCACAATGGCACCAAAAGTCCCATTGTGCTGTAGATATTTGTGTCTCATCTCTTTCCTGTTCAAACGAAAACACTAACGACAGATCGATTGCGGATCATCAGTGCAGCGCAAACAATTCAAGTTTGAAATATTTTTGGGGAAAAAACAAGCCTGATCTGTAGTCGTAGCTGTTTAATGAACCCTGAACGAGTCGACGAAAACGGCAAGAGATAACAGTTCCAGTCAATAACCGCATATAGATCAGAAATAATCGTACTCGGTAACGATTCATAATCAACGCCCACTCAAGCCTCAAGCCAGAAAGAGGAATAGAGATAAATGTTTTTCCTACCTTTGAGCCTGGGAAATTCAGCCAGGCACCACATCCACCAAGATCCAGCAAGTGCTCCATCCATCCGCCGAAAAGTTGAATACTCCAGTCGGGATAGGGAGAAAAGGGGATCCTCGTGAATACACCCACACTCACATGAAGTGTACACGAGGACATTTAAAGAAAGGGAGACGAAGGAAGAGATACGTAGCTCGGCCATGGTTAGAATCTCCAATCGAGAGGGAATATGCTGTTTGTCTAAATGAAAAATAAACATTTAGTCACGAAAAATATTTGGACAACAAGTAAGGCAAAGTTGAAAATGAAACATTAACTGGCAAGTCACAGGAATAAAAGTATTGAAAGTCATTTACCCAAAAGATGATGCTGAGGTTGTTGCTGAGATGACAGATACAGCAAAACTGGAATATCTTGTTGTCACGATGGCTGTGCATGGTTCAGTACTCAAATCTGCACAAAGAAAAAGGTTAGTCAGTGCGAACAAACTGCCATGTATTGACAGGAGGCTTACATCACGAATGCTAGTTAAATGCAGTTAAAGGCTAGTCACAGGAACTACATTTCTCAACTTTGTAACAGGCTTAACTGTTTTACTTAAGCTCCCATAAGTATTCTTTTGTGTAAACTTTATCTTATTTACCCGCTAAAAAGCATGGAGTGTGATTTAGGCGATTCTATTAAAGAGCCACGAGCCCACGACACAAAGTTTACTCGACGAACAAATTTTTTTGTAATTTGATGTGAACTGCTATTTTTCGTGCAGCCACATATCGTTACAATTGCTTTGAAATCATACTTCATCTCTTTATTCTTCTGACTTTTCTCCAAAACTTAAAAAATGAATCACTGAAACTTTCAACAAATTGAAAGCAGACGACACTTTCATTTTCTAAAGATATCGATAGAAAAAACAATCGACCCCTTTCCAGCTCTCCTGATCCTGATTAAACAAACAAATAAAAAATGAATGGGATTATTTACGTATCTAATTATTGATTGTCATCTCAAAAAGTTACACTGAGCCCCCCCTACCACATTCAAGATAAAAATAAAAATACAAATTGGCACGAAACCCGTGCAGAGATAATTACTTTAAGACCGGCCCAATATATAGTAATGGAAACGTTTTGTATAATTACGTATGTATATAATGTGGTAACGTTCGTCCTCTTCCCCGTCGCTTGATCTGGTCAGAATGACACGGTCGAACGGGATCGACTGGACCTGGTATAAGTTCAGACCTTTTTAACCTGTTACCCGCGTCAGATGGGTGGCGACAGCTTGCTAGATCGTCTCGTTCCACATTTGAACGCGGAAGCCGAAATAGTGCTGGCTGTTGACTCCGTTGTACCACTGGGTGATGCTTGAGCTGTCCAGAATGGCCGCTGGACTGAACTAGTAAAGGCCGGGACTTGCTGTGGTATTTTTTCCGCCCTTGGACGCGAGTTAAATGTTGAGCCCAGTTTGTAGTCTAGAATCTTAATTCTTAATTCAATGAAAAATGATACGTAATTCTTAAACTTTTATTCTTCTTAGTTGGTGAATTCACCGCTACGGGCGCCCTGTCGTTTTCCAGACATGTCCAGACCGGCAACATTTGAATCCCAACCGGAATTCCGAATAAACTTCATTTCAAAATGAAATTAAAAGAATCAAATGAATTGCAATAAATTTTAAACGAATTGAACAATGTTCGTTACACCTTAAAGTATGATTACAATTTAATACAAAAAGTAAAATAGTATAAACATAAGTAGAAATCTGATGAAAACGGTGGAAATGGACAGTGCAAAACGGAATTCCCCCTGGCAAGTCTATAAAGGCAACCCCAACGGCAATAGTCAACATCGCAGTTTTCAATTGCAAACAAACCATCTAACAGCAGTGAAAATGATCATCCTTTTGGCAGTCACTATATTGGCTTTCCTTTCGCTTATGGCTGCACTGTATATCATCTTGGAGCTCATATGGACAGTGAATGCACTGTATACCTTCATCATCAATGCACTGTGTGCCTTCATCATCAGTCGACTGACCGAATCACCAACTCGGCATTCGGCTGATAACCTGAATATGATTGAACCTGACTTTGCATGCACTAACCAGCATGCACTTCCCCGACCTGTAATTAACGATGGATTTTCGACTCCCAGCGGAGAAGACTTGAACAACCAAAGTTTTCTTCGTTTGATGGCAGAAAACCACCTGATTGTATTGGAAAATGAACGCCTGGAGAATGAGTTGAGTCTAGTTCAATCACAACTGACAGACTCCTCATCAAAGCTGCAAATGTTTCAGAACGTACACGACGAGTTGGCAACTACCAAAAGCGAACTCGAAGGAAAAAAAATTGAAATGACTGACATGACAGAGAAAAATCTTCGCTTGGCAAATTATGATTCGCGTCTAAGACGAAAAATTGAAGACAGGGATAGACTGATCGCATCCAGTCGGGCGGAATTGGAAAATCTTCGCGTTTGCCTTGCCGAACAACAATTGAACACTCGCGAGTTGGCCGTGAATACACGTGAGCTTGAGTCAAAGAATAAAACCATTTCTGAACTCGAAGCGAAAAATGTCACCTTGGACGAAAACGATTCACAACTGAGGCGAATTGAAGAGCCCAGCACTCCAGTCATTGGAATCCCCGAAATCGAAACTGCATGTTTAGCATCCAGTCCCATCGCATCCAGCCGAGCGATTGAGAATAATCTATTTGTTTTGGATAAAGAACGTTTGGAGAATGAGTTGAGTCTGCTTCAATCACAATTGACAGACTCCTCATCAAAGCTGCAACAGTACCAAAATGTACAAGACGAGTTGGCAACTACCAAAAACGAACTCGAAGAAAAGAAACGTGAAATTACGGACATTACAGGGGAAAATTTCCATTTGACAAAAGAGAATTCGGGGCTAATGCGAAAAATTGAAGCCAGAGATCGACTTATCGCATATAAACGAACGAAATTGGAGCAACTTCATAATTGTTATGAAGAAAAAAAATTGCACAAGGTGCACAATGAGCTAGCTTCAAGTCAACGTGCTCTGGTATCCAAAAACAGAGCCATCACTAAACTTCAAGAGCAAAATCAAGAAAGTCGAGCAGAATTGGAGAAACTGCGGACTTGCCTAAGTGAACAACAATTGGACACCTCGCAGTTGACCGTGGCTACACGTGAGCTTGAGTCAAAAACTCGAACCATTACTGAACTCGAAGCGAAAAATCTCCGTTTATCTGAAAATGATTCACAATTGAGGCGACAAATAGAAGAAACCGATCTTCTTCTTTTATCCAGTAAGGCGGAAGTGGAAGAAGTACGAGTATCCCTTAGCAACCAGACAGACACAATGAAGCAACTACTGGATCAAGTAAAAAGTCTAGAAAAGGAAAAAGACGAGGCCCTCCAGAAGTTGGCAGAAATGGAAAATAATCAGAAAGAAATGAAACCAAAGTTGACAGTGGACGTTGGATGCAGCACCGATGAGGAGGTATTCAACCAACTCCAAATCGAAGAGACCATCATCCCTCCAGTCACTGAAATTACTGAAATCTTAACGTCATTCTTAACTTGTAATTCCACTGCAGTTCAAGCTAAATCACCAGTGACCGAACCACAGCCTCTAGCAACTGACGCAATGGAAAATACCCCGGTCCGCACCTTTAATGAAAAGAAAGCCGTCAAGCAGTGCACTAAACAACAGCAGGCTGCATTACCCGAATTTTCCATCACAACCACTATAGAAAAAGAAGTCTACGTCGATCGAATCGTAGTGACTGGAATAGCGAATAAGGATTGCGGGCGAGTTATCGGGCATCATGGGAGTAACGCCAAAAGGATTGAAAATGAATATTGGGTAAGTGTCAACTTTATTAATGGGAATCTTTTCATCACCGGCGGAGATGCTGAAAGCCGACTGGCCGCTTGCTACGACGTTATCGACAACCTGCCAGTCACCATCGAGTGTCCTACAATCAATTTGAGAAGAAACATCTTTTCCGAGGATTATTTGTTGAGCGAATTAGCGTTTAATCATTATGTACAGATTTATCGTCCGTGTCGAGAATATAAGTACGTCACGATCTGGGGTGCACTAGCCAATTGCAAAAGAGTGTACGCAATTCTTCAAAACGGAACTCGCTAGTTTTTGATTATTTTTTTTTCTTAAATTAAAATTAAGTTACAATTGAAGCTGGACGTCAGTTTTGCCTATCAGTATAGTTGTTATCTTGCGATGACGTTACCTCCTCTCGTGACAATCCAAAGGGATTGGCGGATGAACCCGTCGACGGAGTTGGTGAGCTGGTCGCTGGTGTGATGTGAGTGAAGACTTTCGAAATTCCTGGCACTTGTGTACGAGTTGAGTTATCATGACTTCTCTATACACGGTGAAAGGAATTAGATCATCTTCACTCGCACGCCAGTGTACAGTTGACTAACACCTTGACGGGGGGTTTCATTACCCTCAATAAACGAGTCCATCAGTTTCTGACGTGAGTTGCAGGTGGAGGTAGCCGAGCAAGTGGGCGACTATACCGATGGTAGGGCTGGTCCAGTAGTTTCTTTTGTTTACCCTTTGATTTTGTTTTTCCTCTCTTTTTCGACCCAAATAAAATTTCATTTTTAAATTTCAAATCTTTTAGTTTCGTTGTGTCATTCATTTTACTAGACCAAGGGGAAAAAGAAAAAACTGATTCCTAGCTGATTTTATGTTGAATATTAAACGAAAATGGTAAAAAGGAGAATACGTCAACAAGAGGTTGTCGTATTTGCAATGTCTAGATTTTTTTTTCCATCAAAGCGAATATTGAGGAGGAATAAAAAAGTCAAGAAGCAGAGTCACAAGATCTTGACGAAAAGATGAAACGATTTACTTTTGATTAATGAGAACGAACAAAAAATGTCTTCGTCTTGTGCTGTTCGGCTTTTACACGACAATGTGGAAGACTAATTTCGGTCAATTTTAGCAATAAAACTTTATGGAAAATGGCGATATTGAGCTGTCGACAATTCAAACCTTGGGGAGCAACGTCGAAATTCCCGGCACGGAATTGATTTGCGATTATTCCTCTTTTGAAAATAGGCAAGACTTATTCTTGCCATAAAGTGACACAATGAGGAAAAGATAATTAAAGAGCAAAGTTTTTCCCCCCCCCAGCAGCGCCAAACCTTTTCCAAGAACGAAAGACAACCAGAACGCAAGTAGCTTGCATCCTTCCACGAACGTGGAAAAGAAAATCCATCCAACTATGTAGGGAATAGGGATGGCACCTTCCACCAAAATGGCGAAAAAGCTACACATTATCCTCGTGTCATGGCAAATCGTTATTGCTTTTGATCAATGTGACTGATTTCCTGAGTTTTAAAGTCTACACAGAAAGGCGCTATATGACGCAACGATCAACGAGAATGGCCACGGTGAAAAAATTGCCAATTTGTTGAAAGAGAAAAGCGCAACGGAAAAAGAGAAAACAAACCGGCGAATGCGATGGTAATAATGAGAGTCTACAATAAACGTCCTACGATAAACGTTCGTCAACAAATTCAACTGGGAACCGACCCCGGCATTGTTAACAAAAATGGATTCATCACCTTTCTTGGCATGGCAACGTCTATATGCAAACATTGAACTTTGAATTTCCAAAGCAATTAACTAAATAATGTTACAATAGATGACCTGTTTTCGCTTTTCAAAACCAAAGTCATAGAAAAGTGTCTGTGTCATCGAACAACTAGGAATAACATGCACCAGAAGTAAATAAACTGTTTTCACCTGAACAAAGGTATAGTGGCGGTGTGTATCAATCACAGATTTCGTGGTCGAGGAGCACAGGCGGGAACACAACAAGTTGAAGAAAACACAGGGCGGAATCAGAAGTTGAGGTCGGGATGAATATTTCCTGGAATGAATTGTCGTTGTTAATATTAGGGCATTAAACGCAATATCCTATCAAGAATAAAACGCAATCGTGTTAAACAAATTTCCATCTTGATTTAAACTGGATAGAATTCAACCAACAAAAAAGTATAGCCGGCAAACCAACGAAAAGAGCTCTAATAATACCTCAGCCTCTAGAGAGTCCAGATCCGTCGTCCGGACAACTTAAAAAAATCCTATCACAATGGTGAAGGGTGAACCTGAAATTGGATAAAAAGACTAATTAAGAGTGCAGTAAAAAAAAAAAAAAAAAATGATAAGATACCTCGAACAAGTTCAGCATCTCCTGGTCTATGGAACAGCAACAACCCAACAATTTCCGAAATCAATTGATAAAAATTGAACTTTAATACTTAAATTACCGAGTTGAAATGTTTTGGGGGAAAAAAAATGTCTGATCTGTAGTCGTCCTTTGAGCTGTTTAATCAACCCTGAACGAGTCGATGAAAACGGCAAGAGAAAACAGTTCCAGTCAATAACCGCATATAGATCAGGAATAATCGAACTCGGTAACGATTCATAATCAACGCCCACTAAATAGTCAGAAAGAGGAATAGAGATAAATGTTTTTCCTACTTTTGAACTTTGGAAATTCAGCCAGGCATCCATCCACAAGTGATCCATCCATCCGCTGAAAAGTTGGGTCCACCAGGCGGGATAGGGAGAAAAGGGGGTCCTCGTGAATACACCCACATTCACATGAAGTGTACACGAAAACATTTAAAGAAAGGGAGACGAAGGAAGAGATACGTAGCTCGGCCATGGTTAGAATCTCCAATCAACAGGGATGCTGTTTATCTAAATGAAAAATAAACATTTAGTCACGAAAAATATTTGGACAACAAGTAAGGCAAAGTTGAAAATGAAACATTAACTGGCAAGTCACAGGAATGAAAGTATTGAAAATAATTTACCCAAGTGGTGATGCAAAGGTTGTTGCTGAGATGACAGTTCCAGCAGAAGCAAAACTGGAATATCTTGTTGTTACGTTGGCTGTGGTTCAGGACTCAAATCTGCACAAAGAAAAGGTTAGACAGTGCGAACAAACTGCCGTGCATTGACAGGAGGATTACATCATGAATGCTATTTAAATGCAGTTAAAGGCTAGTCAGAAAATAACTATTCAAAAATTTGTAACAGGCTTAACTGTTTTACTTAAGCTCCCATGAACTTTCTTTTATGTAAACTTTATCTTATTTACCCGCTAAAAAGTATGAAGTGTGAATGTGATTTAGGCGATTCTATTAAAGAGCCACGACACAAAGTTTACTCGACGAACACATTTTTTTGTAATTTGATGTGAACTCACTGCTATTTTTCGTGCAGCCCACGTATCGTTTCATTTAATTTGAAATCTTAAACTTTGACTCTTTTAGTCTTTTTCGAAACCGAAACTGTTGGTAAACTTGCAACAAAATGACTGAGAGCAGACGACACTAATATTCTAATCAGCTTAAGATATCGATAGCAATTTAAAAAATCGACCCTATTCTAATTAAACAAACCAATCAAAAACGATCAAACCTTTTTTCTCAGTTTAGCTCTCGACATCCTCGATAGCTGAACGGATTGGGATGATTTTAGTATCTAATAGTTCGTGAAGAAGTTACACTGAGCCCCCCTACCATAGTCCAGATAAAAATACAAATTGGCACGAAACCCGTGCAGAGATAATTACTTTAAGACCGGCCCAATATATAGTAATGGAAACGTTTTGTATAATTACGTATGTATCATATGGAAACGTTCGTCCTCTTCTCCGTCGCTGGATGCCTGAATCTGGCCAGGATGACCGATGACCCGGTCGGACGGGATCGACTTAACCTAGTCTGAGATGGGTAGCGACAGCTTGCTTGTGTGTGCTGGCTGTTGACTCCGCTGTACCACTGGGTGATGCTTGAGCTGTTCAGAATGGCCGCTGGACTGAATAACTGGTAAAGGGACTTGCTGAGGTAGTTTTGCCGCCCCTGGACGCGCGGTAAATGTTGAGCCCAGTTGTGTCGGCGAGGCGAACGACATGACAGTCAAAGGTTTTCCGAGCAAATAATCCAGATTTTTCCAAATTTAAACCAAATTTGTAATTTAAAGAATTGAATTGAATAGATATTATTCAAATTTTGTACATATTTTGTACACCATATTTCATACATCACCACCAGCCGGTATGATGCATGATGCATTCGACTCTATGAGACAACAATCATGAGCTAGTCTCCCAAATCTTCATCGTTAATCGAACGGGAATTAACACAGTTATCGAACTAGGAGGTAAGAGGCTTTTAATTTTTAATTAATTAATTTTCATGAAAGTTGATATTTTTCGAGCAGCCATCTATGAAACATTTTTGAAATAAGATTCGCAACCTTGATTTCGCAACCTCTACAATCTAACCCAAGTCTTGGCCCATCATCTAGATTCAAATCGACGTAAAAAATAAAGATAATAGAATTAAACGAAATTTCTATATTAAAATAAATTGGAATTCAATAAAAATAACAAGATTTGGCTACTCTAAATTATGAAATGCTTAACAAAAAGTGAATTTCTGATAGCTGCCGCGTCAACAATCTGTTCCGTAGGTATAAAGGGGGTTGACCGTTTGTCTTCAGTTATATCGTCTTTGAGCGTCTTTGTCTGATTTCCATTTTCAAGGCTTGACGAATCAAACTAACTGAAGAAGTAGCCATGGCAAATCTATCTGATGAGAAAATTCCACAAGAACTCCTCTATCCGTGGTCACTTCTAAAAAAAGATCAATTCCTGGATAATCCTGGAGACCCACATGCATTGCCCCCAAATCCCGAAAAGTCTGATTGCAACGCAGGAAACCAGACACCAAAGCATTTCAATGTCAAGAGTTCTGAGAGGAGTAAACCTTCCGGAAGCCAAGGAAAAGGATTCTGACAAATATTACCTTTCAGTTTCCACGCGGGTCCAGGAATGGGGCGGCAAGATTCGCGAACAGGACAAGAACAACAAGAAAGTCAGCAAAACCAAAACGATCCGCGGCAGCCAGCCGGAATGGAATCAAGACTTTCCCATCAAGACTCTCAATCCGGAAGCGTGCCTAATAACAATTAAACTGAAAAAGTCATCGAAATTGGGTTTAAAGACGTCCACGGTCGGCTCCGTCAGAATTTACGTGTCTGCCTTGGAAGTAAATCAAGTCTATAAGCTGCAACTGTTCAAAAACAATTTCTATCCAATCGGCAAAGCTTGTCTTGAGGTAGAGATCTTGAATTCGTCTTGAACTTGAATTCGATAAAGGGAAAAAAGAAACAACTAACACGCATATTCCCGGCAACTTTTGCAATATTCATTGATTATACGGAAGGTACTTTTTTTTCATGATAATGTCCAATTATTTCCATTATAAAAACAACACCAAAAAGATCTCGAAATAAACCCATTAAAAGAAGAAGTGATTAACGTTAACGAGTTTTGTTACTGATTTTAGTTTACGGGAAAACGGTTGTCAAACAATATTTGGTCAGATATGGTATCAAAAGTTTCACGTCGTCTCTCATCGAGTGGAGTATGGAGTAACTGAAATTTGAATTCTTAAAATATAACCTGAACGATCTTAACGCCCTAACGAGCTTAACACGGCTTACCTCGTTACACACTTACATTAGGCTAGACAACACGCAGACGATTAAATTAACGACCTTCACGGGGTCATGTAACGTCATTTATAATTTCGTTATCGGTTTTAGGGCAAACCCACCTAGAAACAAAATAATTGCCGTGTAAAATCTCAATTCAATGAAAAATGATTCCTTTAACTTTTATTCTTCTTAGTTGGTGGACTTACCGCTACGGGCGCCCTGTCGTTTTCCAGACTTGTCCAGACCGGCAACATTTGAATCCAAACCGGAATTCCGAAAACTTTCATTTCAAAATCCAATTAAAAGATTAAAATGAATTGCAATACATTTTAAACTAATTGAACAATGTGCGTTAGCCCTTACTGTATGAATACAATTCAATACGAAAAGTAAAAACCTTTTTCGTAATTAGAAATCTGATTAAAACAGAGGAAATGAACGGATGCTAAATGGGATTCCCCTGGCAAGTCTATATAGGCAACACCAACGGCAATAGCAGACATAGCAGTTTTCACTAGCAGACACCCTAACTACCAGTGGTGAAAATGATCGTTATAGACATTTTGGCAGTCACAATATTGGCTTTGCTTTTTGCTTATGTCTGCTGGGATATAGGCAGAGATTGTAACTTGATGGATTTATTCAGTCGATCGACCGAATCACAAACTCGGCTTTCGGCTGTTAACCTGAAGATGATTGAACCGCATGTTAATTACGCAACCAAACTTGCAATTGACAAAGGTGTTTCGATTCCCAGCGGAGATGACTTGAACCAACAAAGTTGTCTTCCTTTGATGGCGAAAGACGATGATAAAAACCTGACTGTATTGGAAAATGAACGCTTGGAGAATGAGTTGAGTCTGCTTCAATCCAAACTGACAGACTCCTCATCAAAGCTGAAAATGTTTCAAAACGTACACGACGAGTTGGCAACTACCAAAAGTGAACTGGAAGAAAAGAAACGAGAAATTTCTGACATAAAAGAGAAAAATCTCCGCTTGACAAATGACGATTCCCAGCTAAGGCGAGAAATAAAAGACAAGGATAACCTTATCGCATCCAGTCGAGCGGAATTGGAAAATCTCCGCGTTTGCCTTGCCGAACAACAATTAGACACGCGCGAGTTGGCCGTGGCTACACGTGAACTTGAGTCAAAGAGTAGAACCATTTCTGAACTTGAAACGAAAAATCTCCGTTTGGCCGAAAACGATTCACAGATGAGGCGAAAAATGGAAGATACCAATCGTCTTCTTCTATCCAGTAAGGCGGAAGTGGAAGAACTACGAGCATTCCTTAACAACCAGACCGACACAATCGAGCAACTGGGAGATCAAATGAGTAGTCTGACCCCAAGGAATGGCGAGGAAGTCGGCATTAAAGTCGAAAAACCAAATGAGATAATGGTGAAAGAACAATTTGAAATGCTCCAAAACAACCCGAAGAGTCTCAACTTTCAAACACGGGAAGCTATTTACGCCACCGAGAGTTTATCCAACGAAATGCAAGCCGAGAATCAGGAACTGGAAGCGCCAGAAGAGCCAGTTTCTAAACCCAAAGACATTCCGGTTGAAGAACGTCCATCCAACCAACAACTTGAAATGGACGAGAAAAAGCCGAAACCGGAGAGTTTGGCCGAGATTATTGACGATATCGAAAATATTTCTAACAAAGATCCGGTGCTGGGTAAAACTGAACTAACTGAAATCACCGAAGAGACGATTATACCTGAGGAAAGTGAACAAGTTGAGGAACAGTCATCAAAGGCTCAATCCAATAAGAGCACTGATAATCAATTCCTTCATAAGCCTGAAAATCCACAGGTACAGTCCCAAATTCCTGAAAAACCTGAACTTCTAAATGATCAGACATTGGATGAGAAACCGGAAGAACCCAGCCCAGAGATCGTTTCTAAACCCAAGGTAACTCCGGCTGAAGTACCTCCGTCTAACGAACAACTTGAAACGGACGAGAAAAAGCCGGAACCGAAGAATCTGAACGAGAATTTGCAGAAGACTATTGACGACGGAAAAAATATGACTAACAAAAATCCGGTGCTAGGTGAAACTGAACCACTTGAAATGGCCGAAGAGACGATTATACCGAAGGAAAGTGAACAAGTTGAGCAACAACCATCAAAGGCTCAATCCAAGACCACTGCTGATAATCAGCCCCGCCAAGTACCAAAAGACCCACACGCATTACCCTCAAATCCCGAAAAATCTCAACTTCCACAGAAACAGAATGGGGCAATGGATGAGAAAGCGAAAGCACCAGAGCCGCTGCGTGATTGCAAGCAAGGAAAAAGGACGCCCAAGCATTTCAAAATCAAAGTTGTGAGAGGAGTAAACTTTCCGGAAGCAAAGGATTCTGACAAGTACTACTACGTTTCCATGCGGTTAGAGGAATGGCACGGCATGAACCGCGTCCAATTCAAGAAAATAAAAACCAAAATCATCCACGGTAGCCAGCCACAGTGGAATCAAAACTTTACCATCAAGACTCGAAATCCGGAAAAGTGGGTGATGGTCATTAAACTCAAAAAGTTGTCGAAATGGGGTTTGAAGACGTCAATCACGGTCTTTTCATTCGTTATTTGCGTATCCCAAATGAAAGTCAATGAAATCAATAGGCTGAAACTGTACGACTGTTATTCTCCAGTGGGACATGCTTGTCTTGAGGTTGAGTACAAGATCGACTACCTGCCAGAAGTAATTCCCAGCTCAAAGATCATTTCTGAACCCAAGAAGACTCCGGCTGAAGTACCTCCGTCTAACGAACATGAACTTGAAACGGATGAGAAAAAGCCGGAACCGAAGAGTCCGACCGAGAATTTGCAGCAGACGATAAACGACGGCAAAAATGTGACTAATGAAGATGCAGTAGGTGACACTGAATTACTTGAAAAAGCCAAAGAGACGATATTAGAGGAAAGTGAACAAGTTGAGGAACAGCCATCAAAGGCTCAATTCCGTGATAATTATGGAGATCCACAGGTGCAGTCCCAAATTCCTGAAAAACCTGAACTTCTTAATGATCAGACAATGGATGAGAAACCGGAAGAACCCAGCCCAGAGATCGTTTCTAAGCCCAAGGACACGCCTGAAGCTGTAGAACCTGCGTCTAACGGACAATTTGAAACGGACGAGAAAAGGCCGGAACCGGAGAGTTTGAACGAGAATTTGCAGCAGACGATTGACGACACCGGAAATGTAACAAAAGAAGATCCGGTGGTTGAAACTAAACTGCTTGAAATCGCCGAAGAGATGATTATACCCAAGGAAAGTGAACAAGTTGAGGAACAACCATCGAAGGCTAAATCCAATAAGAGCGCTGATAATCAATTCCGTAATAAGCCTGGAGATCGACAGGTACTGCCCTCAAATTCCGAAAAATCTCAACTTCCACAGAAACAGAATGGGGCAATGGATGAGAAACGGGAAGTACCACAGCCGCTACCTGTTTTCGAGGAAGGAAACCAGAAGCCTTTGAAGCATTTCCAAATCAGAATTGTGAGAGGAGTAAACCTTCCGAAAGCAAAGGAGTCTGACAAATATTACGTTTCCATGCGGGTCGAGCAATGCCGCAGCATGAACCGCGTCCAGGACAATAAAATTAAAACCAAAACCATCCGCGGTAGCCAGCCGGAATGGAACAAAGACTTTACCATCAAGACTCATAATCCGGAAGAGTGTCGAATGACCATCAAAGTAAAAAAGTCGTCGATATTGGGTTTAAAGACGTCCACGGTCGGATTCGTTAAACTTGACTTGTCCAGCTTGGACGACGGCCTCAATAAGCTGCAACTGTACGACAAGTCTTACAATCCAGTGGGCAAAGCTTGTCTTGAAGTGGAGATCGAGTACCTGCTGCCGGTAGTCATTCCAAGCCCAGTTATCGTTTCTAAACCCAAGGAGACTCCGGCTGAAATACCTTCGTCTAACGAACGATTTGAAATAGACGAGAAAAGGCCGGAAGCGGAGAGTCTGAACGAGAATTTGCAGCAGACGATTGACGACACCGGAAATGTGACAAATGAAGATCCGGTGGTTGAAACTATACTACTTGAAATCGCCAAAGAGACAATTATACCTGAAAAAAGTGAACAAGTTGAGAAACAACCATCGAAGGCTCAATCCGATAGGAGCATTGATAATCAATTCCGTCATAAGCCTGGAGATCGACACGCATTACCCCCAAATACCGAAAAATCTCAACTTCTACATGATAGGGCAACGGATGAGAAACGGGAAGCACCAGAGCTGCACCATGATTGCGAGAAAGGAAACCGGAAGCATTATAGAGAGATCCAAATCAGAGTTGTCGGTGGAGTAAACCTTCCGGAAGCCAAGGAAAATTATTACGTTTCCATGCAGGTCGATGTATGGTACGGCATGATCCACTTCCAGTCCAGGAATTTCAAAACTAAAACAATCCGCGGCAGCCAGCCGCAGTGGAATAAACAATATACCAGTACCATTACTGAGCATCCGGAAAAGTGGATGTTAACAATGAAACTGAAAAAGTCGTCGATATTGGGTTTGAAGACGTCCACGGTTGGCTTCGTTAAACTTGACATGTGCAGCTTGGAGAACGGCCTCAATAAGCTGCAACTCTACGACGAGTCTCACAATCCAGT
This sequence comes from Daphnia pulicaria, assembly GCF_021234035.1. Classification (NCBI taxonomy): domain Eukaryota; kingdom Metazoa; phylum Arthropoda; class Branchiopoda; order Diplostraca; family Daphniidae; genus Daphnia; species Daphnia pulicaria. Next base: position 6,959,204 of record NC_060917.1, read on the forward strand.
GGGTAAATTTTGTCTTGAGCTGGAGATCGAATACCTGCCGGAAGTCATTCCAAGCCCAGAGATCGTTTCTAAACCCAAGGAAACTCTGGCTGAAGTACCTCCGTCTACCGGACATGAACTTGAAACGAAAGAGAAAAATCCGGAAGCGGAAAGTCTGAACGAGAATTTGCAGAAGACGATTGACGACACCGGAAATGTGACAAACAAAGATCCGGTGCTGGGTGAAACTGAACTACTTGAAATCGCCAAAGAGACGATTATACCTGAGAAAAATGAACAAGTTGAGAAACAGCCACCGAAGGCTATATCCAATAGGAGCACTGATAATCAATTCCGTGATAAGCCTATAGATCGACAGGTACTGCCCCCAAATCCCGAAAAATATGATTGCGAGGAAGGAAACCAGAAGCCTTTGAAGCATTTCAATGTCAAAGTTGTGAGAGGAGTAGACTTTCCAAAAGCAAAGGATTCTGACAAGTATTACATTTCAATGCGGGTCGAGCAATGGCACAGCCTGATGTCCCGTGACCTGGTCAGGAAAATAAAAACCAAAACCATCCGCGGTAGCCAGCCGGAATGGAACGAAGACTTTACCATCAAGACTCGAAATCCGGAAGAGTGTCGAATGAGCATCAAAGTAAAAAAATCGTCAAAATTGGGTTTGAAGACGGTCGGCTTCGTTAAAGTTGACTTGTCCAGTTTGGACGACGGCCTCAATAAGCTGCAACTGTACGACAAGTTTTACAATCGAGTGGGCGAAGTTTGTCTTGAGGTGGAGATTCCCAGTCCGACCGAGGCCAAAAGGCAATAGCTCACAAGAAAGGCGAATTGACGACTGCTCAAACGGTGGAGAATGTGATACCGGATGTACAAAAAACCGTTAGCCTGACGCGAAAGCTGAATGAGTTTCTCACCAAACGCCAGTTTCTCCACCCAGATGATCGTTACACGCGTCGGCAGTACAAATCTACAGGGCTACCATTGTTCGATATATCTCTGGGGGAACTTGCAGGTTTCGTCCAGTTTGGTACCGGATGGGAGGAGAGTTGGAGGGCGGAAGGAGGTTGGATTGGACCAGGAGCCAAGAGAAGAGGAGATGAGGAAGTTGAGATCGAGAGTGGATGGGAAGGAACTGAAAGAAAAGAGAATTGAGGATCCGAGAAATGACGGGAAGGTGGAAACCGGAAGTAGACAGGAAAGGTAGATGATCGGAAGATGAGAAAATTGATGACCCGAGTATTCTTTCTTTCTTATTCTTTTTCTTCCCCTAAATTCTTTACCTTCATAATTTTTTTTCAATCTTTTTCTTCATCTTCTTTCATAATTGGGTCGGATATTAAAAGTTTCATCCGACCAAACTTTAATTCGACACCGATTTGATGTACCTTCGACATAAGGCAAACTTTATTTCGACTGGTGACAAAATACGTCGACACAGTGTAGCAAAAAAGTACTTTGACAATTCGTTTTTAAGATTAGGTTAAGTTAGTTGAGATAAGTTTAAGTTAGGTTAGGTCAAAGTAATTGTACGCTACATCTCTGTTGTCGAACTATTTATAGACCATTGTGGAAATGAAGTTGCTTTGCTTGTTGAAGATGCGTCGAATAATTGGTGTCGAATTATTAAGTTTTGTTGGGTGAACGTGTTAGTATTCCAACCCGATTTCTTTTCTATCTTTCACTTTCTTTTTCTTTTCTAGCTTTTAAACTTCAAATGTTAACCCCCACTCTCCATTACCTCTCTTTTCCCATATACCTGCACCCCCGAATGAATAAAGCTCCCCATCATATTCCATCTAAATTCTTTTGACTCGCTCCTATTACTCACCAAGACCTATAGCTGACAATGTGCTTCAAATTTCAAATAAAAATATGAAAGCAAACTTTAAAAAAAACTTCGGCAGTAAGGCAATAAGAAAAGCAGCAAGTCTAAATCGAATTCGAATGATTCAAGTCAACAAGCCTAAAAATAAACACGATGGCCAATCACAAACTTGAAGGAAAAATAAAGAGTATAGGAAGAAATAAAGAGGCCTATCATAGCTGTAGATCAGCTGGACTTCCGTCATCCATCGATTCGACCATTGCCAACGAATTCCAAACTGAGCTGCGCAATATTCTATGGTGGTAAATGAATTGACATGATTTCATACCTTGAACTGATTGGATATCAGCGATGGTCGACGAAACAGCCGGACTCTGGATTGGGTGCCGATCCAACCGTGCAGACTGCAGATCCAACTCGTCTATAGTTGCGTCCATTCCGGGCTGGCCTTGGATTTTCTGCATTCCATTCGGATGTCGTTGGAGGTGATGAAACGGCAGTTCATTTTCGTGACACAGTTCGTCCTCAGTTTACGTCACCATAGCGATCTTTGGCGGATCTATAACTAATAGAAAAATCAGTTTCCCTTGATCACATTGATTGGGAATTGGGATTATTTCAATTCATTCCACCAACTACTACACCTTGATATACTACGCTTCGAGAAACTGGCAAGGTGAAAAAACAGAAGAAAGATCCGATTTTAACTCAGAAACTGCTATTAGAAAAGGAGGATAGGCTTGATAGGGAACGGCCATTATGGTCTGATTTACTACCCACTTCCTCTTCTAGAGAAAATAATTCCAAATTAGCCAACCTTTTCGCCTTCTTTTTTTTCACGAAAACAGCTGTTATTTCTCATTTTTTTTATGTCGACCAGCAAGTTCCAGAAGCCGAACCGATGAGCTTGTGACCCTGTAATGCTTAGCCACTCGATCATCATTCATCAGTCGACAAGTCATCATCATCACATCCTTTGATGGAACAGCGAGAATGGAGGAGAGAAATGAAAGAAACGCAGGGAAAAACAGGACGCCACAAAAGCAACACAACACACCGCCAAAATAAACCGGTATTTCAGTACAAACAGAGAGGGAAAAAAAAGAATCAAAAATTCACGAGGGGCCCTTTTATTCTTTCCCGAAAGAAAAAGAAAGAAAAAGTCTAGTGTGGATGATCCGTACCAGCAACAAAAGTCCCACTGTGCTGTAGATATTTGTGTCTCATCTCTTTCCTGTTCGAACGAAAAAACTAACGACCGATCGATTGATGCGGATCGATTGATGCGGATCAACAGTGCAGCGCAAACAATCAACGTGTGCGCAGTACATTGTTCATTTGTTCTATTCTCCTTTCCTGGAAAGAAGAACCGAAAAAAAAGTGACTGCAATCAAAAACGGTAAACCGACAATGACCGACCAGCATCTATATACAAGGAGGTGCACGCAGTGTGGCGGAAGGTCCCCCTCTTGCTCAATAAAATCTCCTAGTTGAACTTTTATTGAACAATTCAAATTGGAAATATTTTTGGGAAAAAAAACAAGTCTGATCTGTAGTCGTACTGAGCTAATAAATGAACCCTGACCGATTCAACAAAAACGACAAGACAAATCAGTCCCAGTCAATAACTGCCTATATCTCAGGAGTAATCGTACTCGGTAACAATTTACAATCAACGCCCACTCAATAGTCAAATAGGAAGAATAGAGATAAATATTTTTCCTACCTTTGAACCTAAGAAATTCAGCCAGGCACCACAACCACAAGTGCTCCATCCATCCACCGAAAAGTTGAGTCCACCAGGCGGGATAGGGAAAAAAGGGGGTCCTCGTGAATACACCCACACTCACATGAAGTGTACACGAGGACATTTAAAGAAAGGGGGACGTTAAGGAAGAGATACATAGCTCGGCCATCGGGTAGAATCTCCAATCAACAGGGATGCTGTTTATCTAAATGAAAAATAAACATTTAGTCACGAAAAATATTTGGACAACAAGTAAGGCAAAGTTGAAAATCTATCAGGTCACAGGAATAACAGTACTGAAAATAATTTACCAAAGCGATGATGCTAAGATTGTTGCTGTTGACATGTGAAGCAGAAGCAAAACTGGAATATCTTGTTGTTACGTTGGCTGTGGTTCAGGACTCAAATCTGCACAAAGAAAAAGGTTAGTCAGTGCGAACAAACTGCCATGATTGACAGAAGGCTTTCATTAATGCTGGTTAAATGCAGTAAAAGCTAGTAAGAAACTATTCATAACTTTGGATAACTCTTTCACTTAAGATCCCACCATAATCATTCTTTTTATGTAAACTTTATCTTTTTTACCCGCTAAAAAGCATGGAGTGTGATTTAGGTGATTCTATTAAAGTGCCACGACACAAAGTTTACTCGACGAACACATTTGTTTGTAATTTGATGTGAACTCACTGCTATTTTTCGTGCAGCCCACGTATCGTTTCATTTAATTTGAAATCTTAAACTTTGTCTCTTTTAGTCTTTTTCGGAACTGGTAAACGTGCAACTTGCAAACGAATAACGAAATGAGAGCAGACGACACTAAGCTTAAGATATCGATAGCAATTTAAAAAATCGACCCTTTTCACAATTAAACAAACCGATCAAAAACGATCTAACCTTTTTTCTCAGTTTAGCTCTCGACATCTACGACAGTTGAACGGATTGGGATTATTTTAGTATCTGTTCGTGAACAAGTTACACTGAGCTCCCTACCATAGTCCAGATAAAAATACAAATTTGCACGAAACCCGTGCAGAGATAATTACTTTAAGACCGGCCCAATATATAGTAATGGAAACGTTTTGTATAATTACGTATGTATATAATGTGGTAACGTTCGTCCTCTTCTCCGTCGCTTGATCTGGTCAGAATGACTTGATTATACGGAAGGTACTTTTTTCATGATAATGTCCAATTATTTCCATTATAAAACAAACACCAAAAAAGATCTCGAAATAAACCCATTAAAAGAAGAAGTGATTAACGTTAACGAGTTTTGTTACTGATTTTAGTTTACGGGAAAACGGTTGTCAAACAATATTTGGTCAGATATGGTATCAAAAGTTTCACGTCGTCTCTCATCGAGTGGAGTATGGAGTAACTGAAATTTGAATTCTTAAAATATAACCTGAACGATCTTAACGCCCTAACGAGCTTAACACGGCTTACCTCGTTACACACTTACATTAGGCTAGATGACAACACGCAGACGATTAAATTAACGACTTCTTGGGGTCATGTATTCATGTAACTTCATTTATCATTTCGTTATCGGTTTTTTAGGGCAAACCCAACTAGAAACAAAATAATTGCCGTGTAGAATCTCAATTCAATGAAAAATGATTCCTTTAACTTTTATTCTTCTTAGTTGGTGGACTTACCGCTACGGGCGCCCTGTCGTTTTCCAGACTTGTCCAGACCGGCAACATTTGAATCCCAACCGGAATTCCGAATAAACTTCATTTCAAAATGAAATTAAAAGATTAAAATGAATAGCAATAAATTTTAAACTAATTGAACAATGTTCGTTACACCTTAAAGTATGATTACAATTTAATACAAAAAGTTAAATAGTATAAACATAAGTAGAAATCTGATGAAAACGGTGGAAATGGACAGTGCAAAACGGAATTCCCCCTGGCAAGTCTATAAAGGCAACCCCAACGGCAATAGTCAACATCGCAGTTTTCAATTGCAAACAAACCATCTAACAGCAGTGAAAATGATCATCCTTTTGGCAGTCACTATATTGGCTTTCCTTTCGCTTATGGCTGCACTGTATATCATCTTGGAGCTCATATGGACAGTGAATGCACTGTATACCTTAATCATCAATGCACTGTGTGCCTTCATCCTCAGTCGACTGACCGAATCACCAACTCGGCATTCGGCTGATAACCTGAATATGATTGAACCTGACTTTGCATGCACTAACCAGCATGCACTTCCCCGACCTGTAATTAACGATGAATTTTCGACTGCCAGCGGAGAAGACTTGAACAACCAAAGTTTTCTTCGTTTGATGGCAGAAAACCACCTGATTGTATTGGAAAATGAACGCTTGGTGAATGAGTTGAGTCTAGTTCAATCCAAACTGACAGACTCCTCATCAAAGCTGCAAATGTTTCAGAACGTACACGACGAGTTGGCAACTACCAAAAACGAACTCGAAGAAAAAAAAATTGAAATGACTGACATGACAGAGAAAAATCTCCGCTTGGCAAATTATGATTCGCGTCTAAGACGAAAAATTGAAGACAGAGATAGACTGATCGCATCCAGTCGGGCGGAATTGGAAAATCTTCGCGTTTGCCTTGCCGAACAACAATTGAACACTCGCGAGTTGGCCGTGAATACACGTGAGCTTGAGTCAAAGAATAAAACCATTTCTGAACTCGAAGCGAAAAATGTCACCTTGGACGAAAACGATTCACAACTGATGCGAATTGAAGAGCCCAGCACTCCAGTCATTGAAATCCCCGAAATCGAAACTGCATGTTTAGCATCCAGTCGAGCGATTGAGAATAATCTATTTGTTTTGGATAAAGAACGTTTGGAGAATGAGTTGAGTCTGCTTCAATCACAATTGACGGACTCCTCATCAAAGCTGCAACAGTACCAAAATGTACAAGACGAGTTGGCAACCACCAAAAACGAACTCGAAGAAAAGAAACGTGAAATTACTGACATTGCAGGGGAAAATTTCCATTTGACAAAAGAGAATTCGGGGCTAATGCGAAAAATTGAAGCCAGAGATCGACTTATCGCATATAAACGAACGAAATTGCAGGAACTTCATAATTGTTATGAAGAAAAAAAATTGCACAAGGTACACAATGAGCTAGCTTCAAGTCAACGTGCTCTGGTATCCAAAAACAGAGCCATTATTAAACTTCAAGAGCAAAATCAAGAAAGTCGAGCAGAATTGGAGAAACTGCGGACTTGCCTAAGTGAACAACAATTAGACACCTCGCAGTTGACCGTGGCTACACGAGAGCTGGAGTCAAAGAGTAGAACCATTTCTGAACTCGAAGCAAACAATCTCCGTTTATCCGAAAATGATTCACAGCTGAGGCGAAAAATAGAAGATACCAATCGTCTTCTTTTATCCAGTAAAGCGGAAGTGGATGAACTACGGGCATCCCTTACCAACCAGACAGACACAATCGAGCAACTACAGGATCAAGTAAAAAGTCTAGAAAAGGAAAAAGACGAGGCCCTCCAGAAGTTGGCAGAAATGGAAAATAATCAGAAACAAATGAAACCAAAATTGACAGTGGACGTTGGATGCAGCACCGATGAGGAGGTATTCAACCAACTCCAAATCGAAGAGCCCATCATCCCTCCAGACACAGAAATTACTGAAATCTTAACGCCATTCTTAGCTTGTAATTCCACTGCAGTTCAAGCTAAACCACCACTGACCGAACCACAGCCTCTAGTAACTGACGCAATGGAGAATTCCCCGGCCCGCACCATTAATGAAAAGAAAGCCGTCAAGCAGTGCACTAAACAACCGCAGGCTGCATTACCCGAATTTTCCATCACAACCACTATAGAAAAAGAAGTCTACGTCGATCGAATCGTAGTGACTGGGATAGCGAATAAGGATTGCGGGCGAGTTATTGGACGCCATGGAACAAATGTAAAAAGGCTAGAAAATGAATATTGGGTAAGTGTCTACTTTATCAATGGGAATCTTTTCATCACCGGCGGAGATGCTGAAAGCCGACTGGCCGCTTGCTACGACGTTATCGACAACCTGCCAGTCACCATCGAGTGTCCTACAATCAATTTGAGAAGAAACATCTTTTCCGAGGATTATTTGTTGAGCGAATTAGCGTTTAACCATAATGTTCAGATTTATCGTCCGTGTCGAGAAAATAAGTACGTCACGATCTGGGGTGCACTAGCCAATTGCAAAAGAGTGTACGCAATTCTTCAAAACGGAACTCGCTAGTTTTTTATTATTTTTTTCTTAAATTAAAGTTAAGTTACAATTGAAGCTGGACGTCAGTTTTGCCTATCAGTATAGTTGTCAACTTGCGATGACGTTACCTCCTCTCGTGACAATCCAAAGGGATTGGCGGATGAACCCGTCGACGGAGTTGGTGAGCTGGTCGCTGGTGTGATGTGAGTGAAGACTTTCGAAATTCCTGGCACTTGTGTACGAGTTGAGTTATCATGACTTCTCTATACACGGTGAAAGGAATTAGATCGTCTTCACTCGCACGCCAGTGTACAGTTGACTAACACCTTGACGGGGGGTTTCATTACCCTTAAACGAGTCCATCAGTTTCTAACGTGCGTTCGGGTGGAGGTAGTCGAGCAAGATGACGACTATATCGATGGTAGGGCTGGTCCAGTAGTTTCTTTTGTTTACCCTTTGATTTTGTTTTTCCCTCTCTTTTTCGACTCAAATAAAATTTCATTTTTAAATTTCAAATCTTTTAGTTTCGTTGTGTCATTCATTTTACTAGGCCAAGGGGAAAAAGAAAAAACAGATTCCTAGCTGATTTTATGTTGAATATTAAACGAAAATGGTAAAAAGGAGAAAACGTCAACAAGAGGTTGTCGTCTTTGCAATGTCTAGATTTTTTTTTCCATCAAAGCGAATATTGAGGAGGAATAAAAAAGTCAAGAAGCAGAGTCACAAGATCTTGACGAAAAGATGAAACGATTTACTTTTGATTAATAACAACGAACAAAAAAGGTCTTTGTCTTGTGCTGTCCGGCTATTAAACGACAATGTAGAAGACTAATTTCGGTCAATTTTAGCAATAAAACTTTATGGAAAATGGCGATATTGAGCTGTCGACAATTCAAGCCTTGGGGAGCAACGTCGAAATTCCCGGCACAAAATTGATTTGCGATTATTCCTCTTTTGAAAATAGGCAAGGTTTATTCGTGCCATAAAGTGACACAATGAGGAAAAGATAATTAAAGAGCAAAGTTTTTTCCCCCCAGCAGCGCCAAACCTTTTCCAAGAACGAAAGACAACCAGAACACAAGTAGCTGCATCCGTCCACGAACGTGGAAAAGAAAATCCATCCAACTATGTAGGTAATAGGGATGGAACCTTCCACCAAAATGGCGAAAAAGCTACACATTATCCTCGTGTCATGGCAAATCGATATTGCTTTTGATCAATGACTGATTTCCTGAGTTTTAAAGTCTACACAGAAAGGCGCTATATTACACAACGATCAACGAGAATGGCCACGGTGAAAAAATTGCCAATTTGTTGAAAGAGAAAAGCGCAACGGAAAAAGAGAAAACAAACCGGCGAATGCGATGGTAATAATGAGAGTCTACAATAAACGTCCTACGATAAACGTTCGTCAACAAATTCAACTGGGAACCGACCCCGGCATTGTTAACAAAAATGGATTCATCACCTTTCTTGGCATGGCAACGTCTATATGCAAACATTGAACTTTGAATTTCCAAAGCAATTAACTAAATAATGTTACAATAGATGACCTGTTTTCGCTTTTCAAAACCAAAGTCATAGAAAAGTGTCTGTGTCATCGAACAACTAGGAATAACATGCACCAGAAGTAAATAAACTGTTTTCACCTGAACAAAGGTATAGTGGCGGTGTGTATCAATCACAGATTTCGTGGTCGAGGAGCACAGGCGGGAACACAACAAGTTGAAGAAAACACAGGGCGGAATCAGAAGTTGAGGTCGGGATGAATATTTCCTGGAATGAATTGTCGTTGTTAATATTAGGGCATTAAACGCAATATCCTATCAAGAATAAAACGCAATCGTGTTAAACAAATTTCCATCTTGATTTAAACTGGATAGAATTCAACCAACAAAAAAGTATAGCCGGCAAACCAACGAAAAGAGCTCTAATAATACCTCAGCCTCTAGAGAGTCCAGATCCGTCGTCCGGACAACTTAAAAAAATCCTATCACAATGGTGAAGGGTGAACCTGAAATTGGATAAAAAGACTAATTAAGAGTGCAGTAAAAAAAAAAAAAAAAAATGATAAGATACCTCGAACAAGTTCAGCATCTCCTGGTCTATGGAACAGCAACAACCCAACAATTTCCGAAATCAATTGATAAAAATTGAACTTTAATACTTAAATTACCGAGTTGAAATGTTTTGGGGGAAAAAAAATGTCTGATCTGTAGTCGTCCTTTGAGCTGTTTAATCAACCCTGAACGAGTCGATGAAAACGGCAAGAGAAAACAGTTCCAGTCAATAACCGCATATAGATCAGGAATAATCGAACTCGGTAACGATTCATAATCAACGCCCACTAAATAGTCAGAAAGAGGAATAGAGATAAATGTTTTTCCTACTTTTGAACTTTGGAAATTCAGCCAGGCATCCATCCACAAGTGATCCATCCATCCGCTGAAAAGTTGGGTCCACCAGGCGGGATAGGGAGAAAAGGGGGTCCTCGTGAATACACCCACATTCACATGAAGTGTACACGAAAACATTTAAAGAAAGGGAGACGAAGGAAGAGATACGTAGCTCGGCCATGGTTAGAATCTCCAATCAACAGGGATGCTGTTTATCTAAATGAAAAATAAACATTTAGTCACGAAAAATATTTGGACAACAAGTAAGGCAAAGTTGAAAATGAAACATTAACTGGCAAGTCACAGGAATGAAAGTATTGAAAATAATTTACCCAAGTGGTGATGCAAAGGTTGTTGCTGAGATGACAGTTCCAGCAGAAGCAAAACTGGAATATCTTGTTGTTACGTTGGCTGTGGTTCAGGACTCAAATCTGCACAAAGAAAAGGTTAGACAGTGCGAACAAACTGCCGTGCATTGACAGGAGGATTACATCATGAATGCTATTTAAATGCAGTTAAAGGCTAGTCAGAAAATAACTATTCAAAAATTTGTAACAGGCTTAACTGTTTTACTTAAGCTCCCATGAACTTTCTTTTATGTAAACTTTATCTTATTTACCCGCTAAAAAGTATGAAGTGTGAATGTGATTTAGGCGATTCTATTAAAGAGCCACGACACAAAGTTTACTCGACGAACACATTTTTTTGTAATTTGATGTGAACTCACTGCTATTTTTCGTGCAGCCCACGTATCGTTTCATTTAATTTGAAATCTTAAACTTTGACTCTTTTAGTCTTTTTCGAAACCGAAACTGTTGGTAAACTTGCAACAAAATGACTGAGAGCAGACGACACTAATATTCTAATCAGCTTAAGATATCGATAGCAATTTAAAAAATCGACCCTATTCTAATTAAACAAACCAATCAAAAACGATCAAACCTTTTTTCTCAGTTTAGCTCTCGACATCCTCGATAGCTGAACGGATTGGGATGATTTTAGTATCTAATAGTTCGTGAAGAAGTTACACTGAGCCCCCCTACCATAGTCCAGATAAAAATACAAATTGGCACGAAACCCGTGCAGAGATAATTACTTTAAGACCGGCCCAATATATAGTAATGGAAACGTTTTGTATAATTACGTATGTATCATATGGAAACGTTCGTCCTCTTCTCCGTCGCTGGATGCCTGAATCTGGCCAGGATGACCGATGACCCGGTCGGACGGGATCGACTTAACCTAGTCTGAGATGGGTAGCGACAGCTTGCTTGTGTGTGCTGGCTGTTGACTCCGCTGTACCACTGGGTGATGCTTGAGCTGTTCAGAATGGCCGCTGGACTGAATAACTGGTAAAGGGACTTGCTGAGGTAGTTTTGCCGCCCCTGGACGCGCGGTAAATGTTGAGCCCAGTTGTGTCGGCGAGGCGAACGACATGACAGTCAAAGGTTTTCCGAGCAAATAATCCAGATTTTTCCAAATTTAAACCAAATTTGTAATTTAAAGAATTGAATTGAATAGATATTATTCAAATTTTGTACATATTTTGTACACCATATTTCATACATCACCACCAGCCGGTATGATGCATGATGCATTCGACTCTATGAGACAACAATCATGAGCTAGTCTCCCAAATCTTCATCGTTAATCGAACGGGAATTAACACAGTTATCGAACTAGGAGGTAAGAGGCTTTTAATTTTTAATTAATTAATTTTCATGAAAGTTGATATTTTTCGAGCAGCCATCTATGAAACATTTTTGAAATAAGATTCGCAACCTTGATTTCGCAACCTCTACAATCTAACCCAAGTCTTGGCCCATCATCTAGATTCAAATCGACGTAAAAAATAAAGATAATAGAATTAAACGAAATTTCTATATTAAAATAAATTGGAATTCAATAAAAATAACAAGATTTGGCTACTCTAAATTATGAAATGCTTAACAAAAAGTGAATTTCTGATAGCTGCCGCGTCAACAATCTGTTCCGTAGGTATAAAGGGGGTTGACCGTTTGTCTTCAGTTATATCGTCTTTGAGCGTCTTTGTCTGATTTCCATTTTCAAGGCTTGACGAATCAAACTAACTGAAGAAGTAGCCATGGCAAATCTATCTGATGAGAAAATTCCACAAGAACTCCTCTATCCGTGGTCACTTCTAAAAAAAGATCAATTCCTGGATAATCCTGGAGACCCACATGCATTGCCCCCAAATCCCGAAAAGTCTGATTGCAACGCAGGAAACCAGACACCAAAGCATTTCAATGTCAAGAGTTCTGAGAGGAGTAAACCTTCCGGAAGCCAAGGAAAAGGATTCTGACAAATATTACCTTTCAGTTTCCACGCGGGTCCAGGAATGGGGCGGCAAGATTCGCGAACAGGACAAGAACAACAAGAAAGTCAGCAAAACCAAAACGATCCGCGGCAGCCAGCCGGAATGGAATCAAGACTTTCCCATCAAGACTCTCAATCCGGAAGCGTGCCTAATAACAATTAAACTGAAAAAGTCATCGAAATTGGGTTTAAAGACGTCCACGGTCGGCTCCGTCAGAATTTACGTGTCTGCCTTGGAAGTAAATCAAGTCTATAAGCTGCAACTGTTCAAAAACAATTTCTATCCAATCGGCAAAGCTTGTCTTGAGGTAGAGATCTTGAATTCGTCTTGAACTTGAATTCGATAAAGGGAAAAAAGAAACAACTAACACGCATATTCCCGGCAACTTTTGCAATATTCATTGATTATACGGAAGGTACTTTTTTTTCATGATAATGTCCAATTATTTCCATTATAAAAACAACACCAAAAAGATCTCGAAATAAACCCATTAAAAGAAGAAGTGATTAACGTTAACGAGTTTTGTTACTGATTTTAGTTTACGGGAAAACGGTTGTCAAACAATATTTGGTCAGATATGGTATCAAAAGTTTCACGTCGTCTCTCATCGAGTGGAGTATGGAGTAACTGAAATTTGAATTCTTAAAATATAACCTGAACGATCTTAACGCCCTAACGAGCTTAACACGGCTTACCTCGTTACACACTTACATTAGGCTAGACAACACGCAGACGATTAAATTAACGACCTTCACGGGGTCATGTAACGTCATTTATAATTTCGTTATCGGTTTTAGGGCAAACCCACCTAGAAACAAAATAATTGCCGTGTAAAATCTCAATTCAATGAAAAATGATTCCTTTAACTTTTATTCTTCTTAGTTGGTGGACTTACCGCTACGGGCGCCCTGTCGTTTTCCAGACTTGTCCAGACCGGCAACATTTGAATCCAAACCGGAATTCCGAAAACTTTCATTTCAAAATCCAATTAAAAGATTAAAATGAATTGCAATACATTTTAAACTAATTGAACAATGTGCGTTAGCCCTTACTGTATGAATACAATTCAATACGAAAAGTAAAAACCTTTTTCGTAATTAGAAATCTGATTAAAACAGAGGAAATGAACGGATGCTAAATGGGATTCCCCTGGCAAGTCTATATAGGCAACACCAACGGCAATAGCAGACATAGCAGTTTTCACTAGCAGACACCCTAACTACCAGTGGTGAAAATGATCGTTATAGACATTTTGGCAGTCACAATATTGGCTTTGCTTTTTGCTTATGTCTGCTGGGATATAGGCAGAGATTGTAACTTGATGGATTTATTCAGTCGATCGACCGAATCACAAACTCGGCTTTCGGCTGTTAACCTGAAGATGATTGAACCGCATGTTAATTACGCAACCAAACTTGCAATTGACAAAGGTGTTTCGATTCCCAGCGGAGATGACTTGAACCAACAAAGTTGTCTTCCTTTGATGGCGAAAGACGATGATAAAAACCTGACTGTATTGGAAAATGAACGCTTGGAGAATGAGTTGAGTCTGCTTCAATCCAAACTGACAGACTCCTCATCAAAGCTGAAAATGTTTCAAAACGTACACGACGAGTTGGCAACTACCAAAAGTGAACTGGAAGAAAAGAAACGAGAAATTTCTGACATAAAAGAGAAAAATCTCCGCTTGACAAATGACGATTCCCAGCTAAGGCGAGAAATAAAAGACAAGGATAACCTTATCGCATCCAGTCGAGCGGAATTGGAAAATCTCCGCGTTTGCCTTGCCGAACAACAATTAGACACGCGCGAGTTGGCCGTGGCTACACGTGAACTTGAGTCAAAGAGTAGAACCATTTCTGAACTTGAAACGAAAAATCTCCGTTTGGCCGAAAACGATTCACAGATGAGGCGAAAAATGGAAGATACCAATCGTCTTCTTCTATCCAGTAAGGCGGAAGTGGAAGAACTACGAGCATTCCTTAACAACCAGACCGACACAATCGAGCAACTGGGAGATCAAATGAGTAGTCTGACCCCAAGGAATGGCGAGGAAGTCGGCATTAAAGTCGAAAAACCAAATGAGATAATGGTGAAAGAACAATTTGAAATGCTCCAAAACAACCCGAAGAGTCTCAACTTTCAAACACGGGAAGCTATTTACGCCACCGAGAGTTTATCCAACGAAATGCAAGCCGAGAATCAGGAACTGGAAGCGCCAGAAGAGCCAGTTTCTAAACCCAAAGACATTCCGGTTGAAGAACGTCCATCCAACCAACAACTTGAAATGGACGAGAAAAAGCCGAAACCGGAGAGTTTGGCCGAGATTATTGACGATATCGAAAATATTTCTAACAAAGATCCGGTGCTGGGTAAAACTGAACTAACTGAAATCACCGAAGAGACGATTATACCTGAGGAAAGTGAACAAGTTGAGGAACAGTCATCAAAGGCTCAATCCAATAAGAGCACTGATAATCAATTCCTTCATAAGCCTGAAAATCCACAGGTACAGTCCCAAATTCCTGAAAAACCTGAACTTCTAAATGATCAGACATTGGATGAGAAACCGGAAGAACCCAGCCCAGAGATCGTTTCTAAACCCAAGGTAACTCCGGCTGAAGTACCTCCGTCTAACGAACAACTTGAAACGGACGAGAAAAAGCCGGAACCGAAGAATCTGAACGAGAATTTGCAGAAGACTATTGACGACGGAAAAAATATGACTAACAAAAATCCGGTGCTAGGTGAAACTGAACCACTTGAAATGGCCGAAGAGACGATTATACCGAAGGAAAGTGAACAAGTTGAGCAACAACCATCAAAGGCTCAATCCAAGACCACTGCTGATAATCAGCCCCGCCAAGTACCAAAAGACCCACACGCATTACCCTCAAATCCCGAAAAATCTCAACTTCCACAGAAACAGAATGGGGCAATGGATGAGAAAGCGAAAGCACCAGAGCCGCTGCGTGATTGCAAGCAAGGAAAAAGGACGCCCAAGCATTTCAAAATCAAAGTTGTGAGAGGAGTAAACTTTCCGGAAGCAAAGGATTCTGACAAGTACTACTACGTTTCCATGCGGTTAGAGGAATGGCACGGCATGAACCGCGTCCAATTCAAGAAAATAAAAACCAAAATCATCCACGGTAGCCAGCCACAGTGGAATCAAAACTTTACCATCAAGACTCGAAATCCGGAAAAGTGGGTGATGGTCATTAAACTCAAAAAGTTGTCGAAATGGGGTTTGAAGACGTCAATCACGGTCTTTTCATTCGTTATTTGCGTATCCCAAATGAAAGTCAATGAAATCAATAGGCTGAAACTGTACGACTGTTATTCTCCAGTGGGACATGCTTGTCTTGAGGTTGAGTACAAGATCGACTACCTGCCAGAAGTAATTCCCAGCTCAAAGATCATTTCTGAACCCAAGAAGACTCCGGCTGAAGTACCTCCGTCTAACGAACATGAACTTGAAACGGATGAGAAAAAGCCGGAACCGAAGAGTCCGACCGAGAATTTGCAGCAGACGATAAACGACGGCAAAAATGTGACTAATGAAGATGCAGTAGGTGACACTGAATTACTTGAAAAAGCCAAAGAGACGATATTAGAGGAAAGTGAACAAGTTGAGGAACAGCCATCAAAGGCTCAATTCCGTGATAATTATGGAGATCCACAGGTGCAGTCCCAAATTCCTGAAAAACCTGAACTTCTTAATGATCAGACAATGGATGAGAAACCGGAAGAACCCAGCCCAGAGATCGTTTCTAAGCCCAAGGACACGCCTGAAGCTGTAGAACCTGCGTCTAACGGACAATTTGAAACGGACGAGAAAAGGCCGGAACCGGAGAGTTTGAACGAGAATTTGCAGCAGACGATTGACGACACCGGAAATGTAACAAAAGAAGATCCGGTGGTTGAAACTAAACTGCTTGAAATCGCCGAAGAGATGATTATACCCAAGGAAAGTGAACAAGTTGAGGAACAACCATCGAAGGCTAAATCCAATAAGAGCGCTGATAATCAATTCCGTAATAAGCCTGGAGATCGACAGGTACTGCCCTCAAATTCCGAAAAATCTCAACTTCCACAGAAACAGAATGGGGCAATGGATGAGAAACGGGAAGTACCACAGCCGCTACCTGTTTTCGAGGAAGGAAACCAGAAGCCTTTGAAGCATTTCCAAATCAGAATTGTGAGAGGAGTAAACCTTCCGAAAGCAAAGGAGTCTGACAAATATTACGTTTCCATGCGGGTCGAGCAATGCCGCAGCATGAACCGCGTCCAGGACAATAAAATTAAAACCAAAACCATCCGCGGTAGCCAGCCGGAATGGAACAAAGACTTTACCATCAAGACTCATAATCCGGAAGAGTGTCGAATGACCATCAAAGTAAAAAAGTCGTCGATATTGGGTTTAAAGACGTCCACGGTCGGATTCGTTAAACTTGACTTGTCCAGCTTGGACGACGGCCTCAATAAGCTGCAACTGTACGACAAGTCTTACAATCCAGTGGGCAAAGCTTGTCTTGAAGTGGAGATCGAGTACCTGCTGCCGGTAGTCATTCCAAGCCCAGTTATCGTTTCTAAACCCAAGGAGACTCCGGCTGAAATACCTTCGTCTAACGAACGATTTGAAATAGACGAGAAAAGGCCGGAAGCGGAGAGTCTGAACGAGAATTTGCAGCAGACGATTGACGACACCGGAAATGTGACAAATGAAGATCCGGTGGTTGAAACTATACTACTTGAAATCGCCAAAGAGACAATTATACCTGAAAAAAGTGAACAAGTTGAGAAACAACCATCGAAGGCTCAATCCGATAGGAGCATTGATAATCAATTCCGTCATAAGCCTGGAGATCGACACGCATTACCCCCAAATACCGAAAAATCTCAACTTCTACATGATAGGGCAACGGATGAGAAACGGGAAGCACCAGAGCTGCACCATGATTGCGAGAAAGGAAACCGGAAGCATTATAGAGAGATCCAAATCAGAGTTGTCGGTGGAGTAAACCTTCCGGAAGCCAAGGAAAATTATTACGTTTCCATGCAGGTCGATGTATGGTACGGCATGATCCACTTCCAGTCCAGGAATTTCAAAACTAAAACAATCCGCGGCAGCCAGCCGCAGTGGAATAAACAATATACCAGTACCATTACTGAGCATCCGGAAAAGTGGATGTTAACAATGAAACTGAAAAAGTCGTCGATATTGGGTTTGAAGACGTCCACGGTTGGCTTCGTTAAACTTGACATGTGCAGCTTGGAGAACGGCCTCAATAAGCTGCAACTCTACGACGAGTCTCACAATCCAGTGGGTAAATTTTGTCTTGAGCTGGAGATCGAATACCTGCCGGAAGTCATTCCAAGCCCAGAGATCGTTTCTAAACCCAAGGAAACTCTGGCTGAAGTACCTCCGTCTACCGGACATGAACTTGAAACGAAAGAGAAAAATCCGGAAGCGGAAAGTCTGAACGAGAATTTGCAGAAGACGATTGACGACACCGGAAATGTGACAAACAAAGATCCGGTGCTGGGTGAAACTGAACTACTTGAAATCGCCAAAGAGACGATTATACCTGAGAAAAATGAACAAGTTGAGAAACAGCCACCGAAGGCTATATCCAATAGGAGCACTGATAATCAATTCCGTGATAAGCCTATAGATCGACAGGTACTGCCCCCAAATCCCGAAAAATATGATTGCGAGGAAGGAAACCAGAAGCCTTTGAAGCATTTCAATGTCAAAGTTGTGAGAGGAGTAGACTTTCCAAAAGCAAAGGATTCTGACAAGTATTACATTTCAATGCGGGTCGAGCAATGGCACAGCCTGATGTCCCGTGACCTGGTCAGGAAAATAAAAACCAAAACCATCCGCGGTAGCCAGCCGGAATGGAACGAAGACTTTACCATCAAGACTCGAAATCCGGAAGAGTGTCGAATGAGCATCAAAGTAAAAAAATCGTCAAAATTGGGTTTGAAGACGGTCGGCTTCGTTAAAGTTGACTTGTCCAGTTTGGACGACGGCCTCAATAAGCTGCAACTGTACGACAAGTTTTACAATCGAGTGGGCGAAGTTTGTCTTGAGGTGGAGATTCCCAGTCCGACCGAGGCCAAAAGGCAATAGCTCACAAGAAAGGCGAATTGACGACTGCTCAAACGGTGGAGAATGTGATACCGGATGTACAAAAAACCGTTAGCCTGACGCGAAAGCTGAATGAGTTTCTCACCAAACGCCAGTTTCTCCACCCAGATGATCGTTACACGCGTCGGCAGTACAAATCTACAGGGCTACCATTGTTCGATATATCTCTGGGGGAACTTGCAGGTTTCGTCCAGTTTGGTACCGGATGGGAGGAGAGTTGGAGGGCGGAAGGAGGTTGGATTGGACCAGGAGCCAAGAGAAGAGGAGATGAGGAAGTTGAGATCGAGAGTGGATGGGAAGGAACTGAAAGAAAAGAGAATTGAGGATCCGAGAAATGACGGGAAGGTGGAAACCGGAAGTAGACAGGAAAGGTAGATGATCGGAAGATGAGAAAATTGATGACCCGAGTATTCTTTCTTTCTTATTCTTTTTCTTCCCCTAAATTCTTTACCTTCATAATTTTTTTTCAATCTTTTTCTTCATCTTCTTTCATAATTGGGTCGGATATTAAAAGTTTCATCCGACCAAACTTTAATTCGACACCGATTTGATGTACCTTCGACATAAGGCAAACTTTATTTCGACTGGTGACAAAATACGTCGACACAGTGTAGCAAAAAAGTACTTTGACAATTCGTTTTTAAGATTAGGTTAAGTTAGTTGAGATAAGTTTAAGTTAGGTTAGGTCAAAGTAATTGTACGCTACATCTCTGTTGTCGAACTATTTATAGACCATTGTGGAAATGAAGTTGCTTTGCTTGTTGAAGATGCGTCGAATAATTGGTGTCGAATTATTAAGTTTTGTTGGGTGAACGTGTTAGTATTCCAACCCGATTTCTTTTCTATCTTTCACTTTCTTTTTCTTTTCTAGCTTTTAAACTTCAAATGTTAACCCCCACTCTCCATTACCTCTCTTTTCCCATATACCTGCACCCCCGAATGAATAAAGCTCCCCATCATATTCCATCTAAATTCTTTTGACTCGCTCCTATTACTCACCAAGACCTATAGCTGACAATGTGCTTCAAATTTCAAATAAAAATATGAAAGCAAACTTTAAAAAAAACTTCGGCAGTAAGGCAATAAGAAAAGCAGCAAGTCTAAATCGAATTCGAATGATTCAAGTCAACAAGCCTAAAAATAAACACGATGGCCAATCACAAACTTGAAGGAAAAATAAAGAGTATAGGAAGAAATAAAGAGGCCTATCATAGCTGTAGATCAGCTGGACTTCCGTCATCCATCGATTCGACCATTGCCAACGAATTCCAAACTGAGCTGCGCAATATTCTATGGTGGTAAATGAATTGACATGATTTCATACCTTGAACTGATTGGATATCAGCGATGGTCGACGAAACAGCCGGACTCTGGATTGGGTGCCGATCCAACCGTGCAGACTGCAGATCCAACTCGTCTATAGTTGCGTCCATTCCGGGCTGGCCTTGGATTTTCTGCATTCCATTCGGATGTCGTTGGAGGTGATGAAACGGCAGTTCATTTTCGTGACACAGTTCGTCCTCAGTTTACGTCACCATAGCGATCTTTGGCGGATCTATAACTAATAGAAAAATCAGTTTCCCTTGATCACATTGATTGGGAATTGGGATTATTTCAATTCATTCCACCAACTACTACACCTTGATATACTACGCTTCGAGAAACTGGCAAGGTGAAAAAACAGAAGAAAGATCCGATTTTAACTCAGAAACTGCTATTAGAAAAGGAGGATAGGCTTGATAGGGAACGGCCATTATGGTCTGATTTACTACCCACTTCCTCTTCTAGAGAAAATAATTCCAAATTAGCCAACCTTTTCGCCTTCTTTTTTTTCACGAAAACAGCTGTTATTTCTCATTTTTTTTATGTCGACCAGCAAGTTCCAGAAGCCGAACCGATGAGCTTGTGACCCTGTAATGCTTAGCCACTCGATCATCATTCATCAGTCGACAAGTCATCATCATCACATCCTTTGATGGAACAGCGAGAATGGAGGAGAGAAATGAAAGAAACGCAGGGAAAAACAGGACGCCACAAAAGCAACACAACACACCGCCAAAATAAACCGGTATTTCAGTACAAACAGAGAGGGAAAAAAAAGAATCAAAAATTCACGAGGGGCCCTTTTATTCTTTCCCGAAAGAAAAAGAAAGAAAAAGTCTAGTGTGGATGATCCGTACCAGCAACAAAAGTCCCACTGTGCTGTAGATATTTGTGTCTCATCTCTTTCCTGTTCGAACGAAAAAACTAACGACCGATCGATTGATGCGGATCGATTGATGCGGATCAACAGTGCAGCGCAAACAATCAACGTGTGCGCAGTACATTGTTCATTTGTTCTATTCTCCTTTCCTGGAAAGAAGAACCGAAAAAAAAGTGACTGCAATCAAAAACGGTAAACCGACAATGACCGACCAGCATCTATATACAAGGAGGTGCACGCAGTGTGGCGGAAGGTCCCCCTCTTGCTCAATAAAATCTCCTAGTTGAACTTTTATTGAACAATTCAAATTGGAAATATTTTTGGGAAAAAAAACAAGTCTGATCTGTAGTCGTACTGAGCTAATAAATGAACCCTGACCGATTCAACAAAAACGACAAGACAAATCAGTCCCAGTCAATAACTGCCTATATCTCAGGAGTAATCGTACTCGGTAACAATTTACAATCAACGCCCACTCAATAGTCAAATAGGAAGAATAGAGATAAATATTTTTCCTACCTTTGAACCTAAGAAATTCAGCCAGGCACCACAACCACAAGTGCTCCATCCATCCACCGAAAAGTTGAGTCCACCAGGCGGGATAGGGAAAAAAGGGGGTCCTCGTGAATACACCCACACTCACATGAAGTGTACACGAGGACATTTAAAGAAAGGGGGACGTTAAGGAAGAGATACATAGCTCGGCCATCGGGTAGAATCTCCAATCAACAGGGATGCTGTTTATCTAAATGAAAAATAAACATTTAGTCACGAAAAATATTTGGACAACAAGTAAGGCAAAGTTGAAAATCTATCAGGTCACAGGAATAACAGTACTGAAAATAATTTACCAAAGCGATGATGCTAAGATTGTTGCTGTTGACATGTGAAGCAGAAGCAAAACTGGAATATCTTGTTGTTACGTTGGCTGTGGTTCAGGACTCAAATCTGCACAAAGAAAAAGGTTAGTCAGTGCGAACAAACTGCCATGATTGACAGAAGGCTTTCATTAATGCTGGTTAAATGCAGTAAAAGCTAGTAAGAAACTATTCATAACTTTGGATAACTCTTTCACTTAAGATCCCACCATAATCATTCTTTTTATGTAAACTTTATCTTTTTTACCCGCTAAAAAGCATGGAGTGTGATTTAGGTGATTCTATTAAAGTGCCACGACACAAAGTTTACTCGACGAACACATTTGTTTGTAATTTGATGTGAACTCACTGCTATTTTTCGTGCAGCCCACGTATCGTTTCATTTAATTTGAAATCTTAAACTTTGTCTCTTTTAGTCTTTTTCGGAACTGGTAAACGTGCAACTTGCAAACGAATAACGAAATGAGAGCAGACGACACTAAGCTTAAGATATCGATAGCAATTTAAAAAATCGACCCTTTTCACAATTAAACAAACCGATCAAAAACGATCTAACCTTTTTTCTCAGTTTAGCTCTCGACATCTACGACAGTTGAACGGATTGGGATTATTTTAGTATCTGTTCGTGAACAAGTTACACTGAGCTCCCTACCATAGTCCAGATAAAAATACAAATTTGCACGAAACCCGTGCAGAGATAATTACTTTAAGACCGGCCCAATATATAGTAATGGAAACGTTTTGTATAATTACGTATGTATATAATGTGGTAACGTTCGTCCTCTTCTCCGTCGCTTGATCTGGTCAGAATGACTTGATTATACGGAAGGTACTTTTTTCATGATAATGTCCAATTATTTCCATTATAAAACAAACACCAAAAAAGATCTCGAAATAAACCCATTAAAAGAAGAAGTGATTAACGTTAACGAGTTTTGTTACTGATTTTAGTTTACGGGAAAACGGTTGTCAAACAATATTTGGTCAGATATGGTATCAAAAGTTTCACGTCGTCTCTCATCGAGTGGAGTATGGAGTAACTGAAATTTGAATTCTTAAAATATAACCTGAACGATCTTAACGCCCTAACGAGCTTAACACGGCTTACCTCGTTACACACTTACATTAGGCTAGATGACAACACGCAGACGATTAAATTAACGACTTCTTGGGGTCATGTATTCATGTAACTTCATTTATCATTTCGTTATCGGTTTTTTAGGGCAAACCCAACTAGAAACAAAATAATTGCCGTGTAGAATCTCAATTCAATGAAAAATGATTCCTTTAACTTTTATTCTTCTTAGTTGGTGGACTTACCGCTACGGGCGCCCTGTCGTTTTCCAGACTTGTCCAGACCGGCAACATTTGAATCCCAACCGGAATTCCGAATAAACTTCATTTCAAAATGAAATTAAAAGATTAAAATGAATAGCAATAAATTTTAAACTAATTGAACAATGTTCGTTACACCTTAAAGTATGATTACAATTTAATACAAAAAGTTAAATAGTATAAACATAAGTAGAAATCTGATGAAAACGGTGGAAATGGACAGTGCAAAACGGAATTCCCCCTGGCAAGTCTATAAAGGCAACCCCAACGGCAATAGTCAACATCGCAGTTTTCAATTGCAAACAAACCATCTAACAGCAGTGAAAATGATCATCCTTTTGGCAGTCACTATATTGGCTTTCCTTTCGCTTATGGCTGCACTGTATATCATCTTGGAGCTCATATGGACAGTGAATGCACTGTATACCTTAATCATCAATGCACTGTGTGCCTTCATCCTCAGTCGACTGACCGAATCACCAACTCGGCATTCGGCTGATAACCTGAATATGATTGAACCTGACTTTGCATGCACTAACCAGCATGCACTTCCCCGACCTGTAATTAACGATGAATTTTCGACTGCCAGCGGAGAAGACTTGAACAACCAAAGTTTTCTTCGTTTGATGGCAGAAAACCACCTGATTGTATTGGAAAATGAACGCTTGGTGAATGAGTTGAGTCTAGTTCAATCCAAACTGACAGACTCCTCATCAAAGCTGCAAATGTTTCAGAACGTACACGACGAGTTGGCAACTACCAAAAACGAACTCGAAGAAAAAAAAATTGAAATGACTGACATGACAGAGAAAAATCTCCGCTTGGCAAATTATGATTCGCGTCTAAGACGAAAAATTGAAGACAGAGATAGACTGATCGCATCCAGTCGGGCGGAATTGGAAAATCTTCGCGTTTGCCTTGCCGAACAACAATTGAACACTCGCGAGTTGGCCGTGAATACACGTGAGCTTGAGTCAAAGAATAAAACCATTTCTGAACTCGAAGCGAAAAATGTCACCTTGGACGAAAACGATTCACAACTGATGCGAATTGAAGAGCCCAGCACTCCAGTCATTGAAATCCCCGAAATCGAAACTGCATGTTTAGCATCCAGTCGAGCGATTGAGAATAATCTATTTGTTTTGGATAAAGAACGTTTGGAGAATGAGTTGAGTCTGCTTCAATCACAATTGACGGACTCCTCATCAAAGCTGCAACAGTACCAAAATGTACAAGACGAGTTGGCAACCACCAAAAACGAACTCGAAGAAAAGAAACGTGAAATTACTGACATTGCAGGGGAAAATTTCCATTTGACAAAAGAGAATTCGGGGCTAATGCGAAAAATTGAAGCCAGAGATCGACTTATCGCATATAAACGAACGAAATTGCAGGAACTTCATAATTGTTATGAAGAAAAAAAATTGCACAAGGTACACAATGAGCTAGCTTCAAGTCAACGTGCTCTGGTATCCAAAAACAGAGCCATTATTAAACTTCAAGAGCAAAATCAAGAAAGTCGAGCAGAATTGGAGAAACTGCGGACTTGCCTAAGTGAACAACAATTAGACACCTCGCAGTTGACCGTGGCTACACGAGAGCTGGAGTCAAAGAGTAGAACCATTTCTGAACTCGAAGCAAACAATCTCCGTTTATCCGAAAATGATTCACAGCTGAGGCGAAAAATAGAAGATACCAATCGTCTTCTTTTATCCAGTAAAGCGGAAGTGGATGAACTACGGGCATCCCTTACCAACCAGACAGACACAATCGAGCAACTACAGGATCAAGTAAAAAGTCTAGAAAAGGAAAAAGACGAGGCCCTCCAGAAGTTGGCAGAAATGGAAAATAATCAGAAACAAATGAAACCAAAATTGACAGTGGACGTTGGATGCAGCACCGATGAGGAGGTATTCAACCAACTCCAAATCGAAGAGCCCATCATCCCTCCAGACACAGAAATTACTGAAATCTTAACGCCATTCTTAGCTTGTAATTCCACTGCAGTTCAAGCTAAACCACCACTGACCGAACCACAGCCTCTAGTAACTGACGCAATGGAGAATTCCCCGGCCCGCACCATTAATGAAAAGAAAGCCGTCAAGCAGTGCACTAAACAACCGCAGGCTGCATTACCCGAATTTTCCATCACAACCACTATAGAAAAAGAAGTCTACGTCGATCGAATCGTAGTGACTGGGATAGCGAATAAGGATTGCGGGCGAGTTATTGGACGCCATGGAACAAATGTAAAAAGGCTAGAAAATGAATATTGGGTAAGTGTCTACTTTATCAATGGGAATCTTTTCATCACCGGCGGAGATGCTGAAAGCCGACTGGCCGCTTGCTACGACGTTATCGACAACCTGCCAGTCACCATCGAGTGTCCTACAATCAATTTGAGAAGAAACATCTTTTCCGAGGATTATTTGTTGAGCGAATTAGCGTTTAACCATAATGTTCAGATTTATCGTCCGTGTCGAGAAAATAAGTACGTCACGATCTGGGGTGCACTAGCCAATTGCAAAAGAGTGTACGCAATTCTTCAAAACGGAACTCGCTAGTTTTTTATTATTTTTTTCTTAAATTAAAGTTAAGTTACAATTGAAGCTGGACGTCAGTTTTGCCTATCAGTATAGTTGTCATCTTGCGATGACGTTACCTCCTCTCGTGACAATCCAAAGGGATTGGCGGATGAACCCGTCGACGGAGTTGGTGAGCTGGTCGCTGGTGTGATGTGAGTGAAGACTTTCGAAATTCCTGGCACTTGTGTACGAGTTGAGTTATCATGACTTCTCTATACACGGTGAAAGGAATTAGATCGTCTTCACTCGCACGCCAGTGTACAGTTGACTAACACCTTGACGGGGGGTTTCATTACCCTTAAACGAGTCCATCAGTTTCTAACGTGCGTTCGGGTGGAGGTAGTCGAGCAAGATGACGACTATATCGATGGTAGGGCTGGTCCAGTAGTTTCTTTTGTTTACCCTTTGATTTTGTTTTTCCCTCTCTTTTTCGACTCAAATAAAATTTCATTTTTAAATTTCAAATCTTTTAGTTTCGTTGTGTCATTCATTTTACTAGGCCAAGGGGAAAAAGAAAAAACAGATTCCTAGCTGATTTTATGTTGAATATTAAACGAAAATGGTAAAAAGGAGAAAACGTCAACAAGAGGTTGTCGTCTTTGCAATGTCTAGATTTTTTTTTCCATCAAAGCGAATATTGAGGAGGAATAAAAAAGTCAAGAAGCAGAGTCACAAGATCTTGACGAAAAGATGAAACGATTTACTTTTGATTAATAACAACGAACAAAAAAGGTCTTTGTCTTGTGCTGTCCGGCTATTAAACGACAATGTAGAAGACTAATTTCGGTCAATTTTAGCAATAAAACTTTATGGAAAATGGCGATATTGAGCTGTCGACAATTCAAGCCTTGGGGAGCAACGTCGAAATTCCCGGCACAAAATTGATTTGCGATTATTCCTCTTTTGAAAATAGGCAAGGTTTATTCGTGCCATAAAGTGACACAATGAGGAAAAGATAATTAAAGAGCAAAGTTTTTTCCCCCCAGCAGCGCCAAACCTTTTCCAAGAACGAAAGACAACCAGAACACAAGTAGCTGCATCCGTCCACGAACGTGGAAAAGAAAATCCATCCAACTATGTAGGTAATAGGGATGGAACCTTCCACCAAAATGGCGAAAAAGCTACACATTATCCTCGTGTCATGGCAAATCGATATTGCTTTTGATCAATGACTGATTTCCTGAGTTTTAAAGTCTACACAGAAAGGCGCTATATTACACAACGATCAACGAGAATGGCCACGGTGAAAAAATTGCCAATTTGTTGAAAGAGAAAAGCGCAACGGAAAAAGAGAAAACAAACCGGCGAATGCGATGGTAATAATGAGAGTCTACAATAAACGTCCTACGATAAACGTTCGTCAACAAATTCAACTGGGAGCCGACCCCGGCATTGCTAACAAAAATGGATTCATCACCTTTCTTGGCATGGCAACGTCTATATGCAAACATTGAACTTTGAATTTCCAAAGCAATTAACTAAATAATGTTACAATAGATGACCTGTTTTCGCTTTTCAAAACCAAAGTCATAGAAAAGTGTCTGTGTCATCGAACAACTAGGAGTAACATGCACCAGAAGTAAATAAACTGTTTTCACCTGAACAAAGGTATAGTGGTGGTGTGTATCAATCACAGATTTCGTGGTCGAGGAGCACAGGCGGGAACACAACAAGTTGAAGAAAACACAAGGCGGAATCAGAAGTTGAGGTCGGGATGAATATTTCCTGGAATGAATTGTCGTTGTTAATATTAGGGCATTGAACACAATATCCTATCAAGAATAAAACGCAATCGTATTAAACAAATTTCCATCTTGATTTAAACTGGATAGAATTCAACCAACAAAAAGTATAGCCGGCAAACCAACGAAAAGAGCTCTAATAATACCTCAGCCTCTAGAGAGTCCAGATCCGTCGTCCGGACAACTTAAAAAAATCCTAGCACAATGATGAAGGGTGAACCTGAAATTGGATAAAAAGACTAATTAAGAGTGCAGTAAAAAAAAAAAAGATAATGAGAAGATACCTCGAACAAGTTCAGCATCTCCTGGTCTATGGAACAGCAACAACCCAACAATTTCCGAAATCAATTGATAAAAATAGAACTTTAATACTTAAATTACCGAAGCGAAAAAATAGGACAAATCTGCCTGAAATCCCATATTTTGACAAAACTGGATCACCAGTTGCGCAACCTGTGAGATCTGATTCAAACTCATACAGTCATATACTTATTAGCTCCTGAGAAGAGAAATCGATATCAATGACTGCGATCAAAATGAGGAAACTTCATTACAACACTCGCCAACAACGTGAATGGGTTGGATGGGGATGCTGGAAAAAGGAACCGATCCCACCATGCATGACGAGAATGGAATCCCTCCGTTTCATTTGCAAGTGGCAACGACACGAAAAAAGATTTCGAGATTCTCTACTTAAATAATTTTAGCAAACGAAGAGGTTGACATCAACGACGGTGGCAAATCTGAATTAACTGTCCTTCATTTGGGTATACAGGTCGTGACACGCAGTCGAAAAAGTTTTCCTCCCAGTTGTTGCATGGGAACTGCCGTAAGGATCGATAACTACTTGATGCTCAACTTCAGAAAGGAAATGGAAGTCCCGAGTCCAGTAAAATATTAGCTAACACTTAAATAACTAACGACGGAAAATTAATTTGACTTTAGTTGGTAATAAGGCGTGGTAAGATAATTCCTGAATTCGATTGCAATATCAGATGAAATGACTTCCATCATGGATGCTTGCAGAAAATATCTACTTTAACAAACAAATATAAACGACTGAACATGGATAAACAGCGACCGACAACCTGCAATTAGGAAATCAATTTGAAACACAAAACAACTTGCAACATCAAACGACCCCAATGCAAAGTTGATCCATGTTTGATTGAGTTGTTTTGTATTGCTCTTTTATCGCGCATTCAGAAAGAGGAAAGAAGACGTCGTGCATAAACAGAAATGAAAGCAAATGGAAACTTTAAATTAAAATAAATTTTGAAATCTTAAAAAAGGCCAAAACAAGTTAGGAATTAGGATAGCGTGGAAAGAAGTGAAGAACATATTTACCGTTGTAAAGGCAGAAAAAAAATTTTGGATGACAAAATTTAGAATTATAAACCTCATTCGGGCTTTTTGAGATGGCCGGTTGTTTAATTAGCAATGGGCACTCTGCGATCGAGATAACGCCAACTCGGAATCTTCATCCCACTGTCGAAACAAAAAACAAAAATATTACATAAAAATGAAGGGGATTTCAAAATAAAAATAATTTTTGAAAATCTCAGTACATGGTGAATTTGTCAACACAAACACTCTGAATGTGAACAGTTGTGATAATCATCGAAATAAAACCGAAAAGAAGCAATAAAAAAGAATCTTTTACGTCAGTTGAGAAGTACTGCTTCAGAATGGCATGCGCCTTGCGATAAATCTCATCGTTTTCGTGGCTCTGCAAATCTTCGATGCGATCCAGGCCACCACAATCTTCGACGTGAAGGGAAACTTTCTCCAGTTCACCCATTTTCTCGGCAGCGGCCAAAATATTAGCCAAGCCATCCAAAACGACCAAGATAGTCTTGCTATCTTCCTTGGCCTCTAGCAAAGCGCACAGCGGAGGAATGACATCAAATTGGCGCAACAAAGCGATCTGCTCGACAGTGCCATCTAAAATTAAAAAGACGAAGTTGAAAAATATCAATCAGCACCAGTTAAACTGAAATGTATTACTCAAGGTTATGTTGGTGATGGCCCTAGCTGCTTTCTTTTGGCATTTGAAGTCACCTTTGCCCAGCACGTCCAACAACGGACGAACAACGTTGTTGGTGAAGAGAGCCTGAATCTGGATGGCATTTCCGGCAGCAATGTTGGACACGGTCCAGGCAGCAAACTTGACGATCTTCATGTTAGCATGAACGAGTAACTTGGCCAGCAATGGGCAGGCACCAGCAGCAAGGACGGAATCGGTCTGAACATCACTTCCTGTAACGATATTTCCGATAGTCCTCAGAGTGGGGATGATGACGGCCGCTTCATTATTTTCCAGCAAAGCGACAAGCCGCGGGACGACTCCGGCGTCGACAACTTCTTGAATGCGTTCATTCGCACCATCGGTGAGGTACGACAGAGCCCAGCAAGCGTCGACTAGGATCTCTTTGTCGTTGTTGTGGATCAGGTGGGCCAAGGCGGGAAGAAGTTGTCGGACGGCAAGGACACTGGGCGGAGGATTCTTGTTACGACACAAGTTGGACAAAGTCGAAACGACATTAGGCAATAATGTATCCTAAAAAATAAACTCACTTATTAAATGTTCACATGTATTTAATTTCAAAATAAACTTACTGGAGCATCGGGTTTAATCAAGGTGATCAAAGGATTAATAATGCCTAGCTCGATGACGTGATCTCGAAGCTCTGGTCCGTCTACGGCGATGTTACCGAGAGCCCAGACAGCTTGGTCGGCCAGAAATTGATGAGATGATCCCAACAAAGATATTAATACAGGAACAGCCCCAGCACTGACGACAGCTTTCGTCTGAATATCACTTCCTGCAACGATGTTTCCGATAGCACTCAGAGTGGGGGCGATGACGGCCAATTCATTGTTGTCCAGCAAAGCGACGAGACGAGGGACGACTCCGGCGTCGACAACTTCTTGAATGCGTTCATTCGCACCATCGGTGAGGTACGACAGAGCCCAGCAAGCGTCGACGAGAATATCTCTGTTGTTCTTGTGGATAAGCTGGGCAAGGGCGGGAAGAATCTGCCGGACTGCATGGACACTGGGTGGAGGATAACTGTTGAAACACAAGTGACGCAAAGTACAAGCGACTTTACGCAATAATGTATCCTAATAAGAAAATCACTTATTAAATGTTCACATGTATTTAATTTCAAAATAAACTTACTGGAGCATCGGGTTTAATCAAGGTGATCAAAGGATTAATAATGCCTAGCTCGATGACGTGATCTCGAAGCTCTGGTCCGTTTCCGGCGATGTTACCGAGAGCCCAGACAGCTTGCTCGGCCAGAAATTGATGAGATGATCCCAACAAAGATATTAATACTGGAACAGCCCCAGCACTGACGACAGCTTTCGTCTGATCAGATGTGAGTGTAACAATGTTGGTGAGAGCCCAGGCTGACGCATACTGAAGATCAGGTCTAAAACATAAAGAAATCTTATATTCAGAGAGGTTTGGAAACCAAATTATTAAGACACGACATACTTATTGACACGACTGAGAAACTCTACCAGCTTGGGAATGACGTTGGTATCGATGAGGATGTCAATTAATTTACATACAATTACTTTTAGGGGATTACGTCCCCTGCTGAAGATTAGATGTGCAGCGTGTGTGTGCAGTGCGTGTGTGGCAGTAATTTCCTCCTTTTCATCACCACTATTGATACCTACGTGATGTAGAAAAATATGAGAAAATAGGATATGGAGAAAACAAAAGCTGCCACACACATACCATTAACTATGTCCTCAATGCTCATATTGGCTGCAGCCACATGAATTCTTTTTTGAAGAGGGCTGAGGGGCTTATCATCGATTATTTTCATCGACAGCTGTCGATGAACACCTAGGTGGTCTTCCTTCTGGGACTTCCGCAACTCAACATTCACCTCAATACGCCTCATTTCCTTTACAGAAAATGAACAGTCTGTCCATAGATTTAAATATATATATTAAAACATATGGTATCAAATCGTCATTTGCAACCTAAGAATGCCCTATCTTACAACTACTATTCAGCCCCTACCACAAAAAGAAGGGAAAAGGTAGAGAGAAAAAATTGAGAAGGCAGTCGGGAGCTATTCAGCCCAATAAGAAAACATTTCCCTACTGAGCTACAGCGTTGGTTTAGGCCTAGTATTACAAAAACCAAAATATCCTACGTAAAACTGTCCTGGTTCTTGTGTACCTGGAAAATGAATAACTCAATACCAAAAACCCATCCGATAACTTGAAATCAAGGCTGAATCACCTAAATTCTCTTGGCATCTTGGGTAATAGTGAAAAATGGAATGAAATTAACTTGACAGTCAGCTATGTCATGTGAATACCTAACATGGGAACACCAAAACAGAAAAACCTTGCAAACTTTGGCATAAAATTAGTTTCCTCGTGTTCTAGGCATCAGTCATATCTGAACTGTCAATACAAAGGAAGTTGAACAGGTGTTAATAACTGGGAAGCGAGCAACGTTTGATGTGGGAATTTAAAACGTCAGAATTCACAAAGGACATTACAGAATTTGACTATGTGAACAATCTTTTAACAGATGAGAATTCGATAAAAATAAAAAAATATTACCTGTTTAACGAGAAAATCGTCAGTTTACCACACCCAACGAGGAACTTCCACACCCAAGTAGTTTCAGAAAAATGTTTTAGTCACGAGGAAGCAGACTGCAGACGACACGAGTTACGATTCCTGATCGTAGCCATCTGGCGCTAAAAAACTACATCAATCGCAAATTAATTGACGGCAATCTTAGAAATTAAGAATCAAGCTTAAGCGATTATTAAATCGGCGATATAATAATCAAAATTAACTTTAACGCAATAATTTCTTTTGAACATTGATCGTAAAATTCTGCTGATTACATTCAGATAAAAAATTTTGAAATAATTACATAGAAAATTGAAATATTGAACAAAAATACGAAAATTCCTCTCGTGCGTACTCTCCATTGTCGGCCAGAGTCTATATAATGAAGAGTCAAAAGCTATATAGGCTAATATAGCTAGAAGAGTATATAGTCTAAATACTATTACTACGAACAATTCGTCTATTGAAAAAATGGCTCTTTTAGTATTCGTTTGCGCAACCATATTTGCTTGGGTCTGGTTTCTACTGGTCAAAAATTCTGAATCAGATACCACAACTGAAACCAGACTAGAACCTAATCCGGAATCTTGTCACAATCAAGTTCCGACAACCAAAGTGCAAGAGGCAACCAGCCGGACACACATAACACCCCAATCTGTTATGTGGAAACCGGAACAAGCTTCCGCCGTATTACCTGACAGTACTGATTCTATGGATAAAAATACCGAAAAGTCGCCGGTCGATCATTTCCCGGCGGCGAAAATAAGCGAAGAGTATGTGAAAAACTTAGAAAACGACAACCAGAATCTAAAAAACGAAATTGGGGTATGTCAGAATAGGCTTCACAATGTCAGCGCCATGTTACACGGTGTTGAAGAGATTGTAGAGGAGAAGGAGAGACTCCAAGACGAGGTGAAATATCTAAATGAAACTGTGGCTAAGTACGAATCGGATAGCCGGAATCAAGAGAAACTGGATTCCGATGAACTTACGCAACTCAGAGATGAAAATTCCAAGCTGAAAACTAATCTCGAGCTGTCAGATCGTACGGTGAGTCTCCAATCGGATGAAATACAGAACCTGATGGATACGACAAACGATCTGAACAATAAATTGAAGGAAACCTTATTGCAATACGATGAGCTGATGGATAAAGACGTGGCTTCGGAAGTCGCTAAGGACGAATCGGATAGCGAAAAAATTCAGCCGCTAGATGGAGAGAAACCGGAAGATATCAATGAACTTGTGAAGCAACTAAGAGACGAGAATTCCAATTTGAAAACTAATCTCGAGACGTCAGCTTGTA
The DNA here is from genome assembly GCF_021234035.1 of Daphnia pulicaria. Taxonomy (NCBI): domain Eukaryota; kingdom Metazoa; phylum Arthropoda; class Branchiopoda; order Diplostraca; family Daphniidae; genus Daphnia; species Daphnia pulicaria. The sequence goes on from NC_060917.1 coordinate 6,992,537, forward strand.
TGATGAGTTTCCAATCGGAGGAAATTAAAAACCTGACGGCTAGAACCAACGAACTGAACAACAAGTTGCAGAGAAAAGCTTTGAAAAATGATGAGCTCATTTTGAAGTTGGCTACTTCACGAGATAAGGCTCTGACAATTACAGATACATTTCATAAGATTGAATCGAAATTGGAAAAGGAGATAAACGAATTAAAGGATCAGTTGAACAGGAAGCAGAAAATCTTGGAGGAAAAAGAAGCAATTTTGAATTCTACCCTGCAGGCCAAAAAGGTTGCCGATGAGAAAGTCGAGGAGATGCACAAATGGCAGCTCGAACTTAAACTAGCCCATCAGAAAAATCTGGTTTTGACAAGTCTAAATGATCAGTTAGAAAATGAGTTAACCGAATTGAAAAGGACAACGGAAGTGATACAGGCGGAATTTCGACGCATTTCAGAGGAAAAAGCCGCTGCTTTCGTGTTCGTGGAAAAAGTCAACAAATTAGCAGAAGAATCCGCACAATTAGCCGACGAACGAAAAGTTGCAAATGGTCTCCTTCAGACGAATATAACTCAACTAAAATCAGAGTTAACTGCATTCGAGTCTCAAATCGACGAGCTCAAGAAAGAAAAATCCGTTCTGCTCTGCAATGCCTCGACGTGGGAAATCACCGAAAAACTTCTCAGAAACGAAATCGTCCATTTGAAATCTACAATAGGAACTCAGAATGAGACCCTATCATCAACGATGTCGGAGTTGGAGCGCATCAAACAAGATGACAGTTTTCTAAAAATAAGCTTGGAATCTGTCAAAGCTACGCTCACAGAAAAGGAGAGGGAAAATAAGGAATTAACGTCCCGTAATTTGGACCTGGAAAGCGATAAATCTTTACTCGAGTTAAATAATGACAACCTAAAGAAGGAGGCTGAAGATTGCCGAGAAGAACTAGAGAGATTAAAACAAGAGAATCAAAAACTTTTGGACACTCAGGAGGAAACTTTGTCTTCCGTGCAAAAATCGACAAAGTTGGCTAAAGAGCAAGTGGAGGCGCTATCGGGAGCTCTGGCTGCAATGCAAGAAGCAACTCAACATACCCAAAACGCAGCTAAAGCTACGAAAACCGAACGTGAATCGTTGAAATCCGGTGCGACCAAAACCAAAGGAGAAGACAAGGAAAAGGGAAATTGGATTAAAAAACTGATTGCCAAGCGCAAGACCCGAGAGTATGAAGATGGATACGCGAATTTGCTGGAAACGACAGGGCTCCAAATGGTGGAAAGGGCCAAAATTTTGCAAGATCATGCAAACAACATCAAAGCAGAAGGGAAAGCGTTGAAGAAGAAAGCTAAAACACTTCCAAAATAAACTTTAACTTTAACCTAAACTTTAACCATTAAAAAAAACGAACATATTCTTCCCACGTATTTCAAAATATATTAAAATACACACGGTACAACCGAACGCAATAAATACAAAAGTAATAAGAATTAAGAAATTCTGTAATACTATTACGTAATACTTCTTTAGTTTGTGGATTCACCGCTATGGGCGCCCTGTCGATTTCCAGACAAGTCCAGACCTGCAACATGTGAATCGCAACCGGAATTCCGAGAACCTTTAATTCAAAATGCCATTAAAATATTTAAATGAATTGCAATCGATTCCAAACTAATTGAACAATGTCCGTTACACCTTAAACTATGATAAAACATCAAAAGAAAAAGTTAAATAGAATAAACATAATTAGAAATCCGATTAAAACAGAGGAAATGAACGGATGCTAAATAGGATTCCCCTGGCAAGTCTATATAAAGGCAAGAAAATAGGCAACAGACAATATCGCAATTTTCGATTGTAAACACCCAATCTACCAGTGGTAAAAATGATCGCAATTGTGGAAGTCGCTTCACTTATACTTGCTAGTGCTTTATTGCTTTTCAAAATGGCTACTTATTTCTTCTTGAGTTTCATAGACTCATTGAAAGAACTGTATGCCGCAGCACTGCATGCATTCACCACTAGATCGACCGAATCCCAAACTCGGCGTTCAGTTGTGACCCCAAAAATGATTATACCTGACCGTTATTGCGCAACCAAACCTGCGATTAACGATGAATTATCGACTCCCATTGGAGATGATGACTTTAACCAACATAATTGTCTTCATCATTTGATGGATAAAGTATTCAAAGAAAAAACCCAGATTTTATTGGAAAAAGAACGCTTGGCAAATGAGTTGAGTCGTCTTCAATACCAACTGATAGACTCCAACTCCAAACTGCGACAATCTCAGAACGAGCTAGCAATCACCAAAAGCCAACTCGAAAATAACAAACGTCTTATTACTGACGTCAAAGCGAATCTTTTTTCAAACCCAGATTTTATTGGAAATCGAATAATTGGATAAATGAGTTGAGTCTGATCAATCCCAACCGACAGACTCCTCAGAAATCGGAATAAACTCGAAAATAACAAACGTGTTATTCGTGTATTACCTGACCTTAAAGAGAAAAATCTCCGCTTAACTCATTCGCTACCAAGGCGAAAAAATTGAAGACAGAATCCAATCCATCAGTCGACTGACTGAAACCCCAACTCAGCTTTCGGCTGTTAACCTGAAGATGATTGAACCTGACGTTTTATGCGCAACCAAACTTGCAATTGACAAAGGTCTTCCGACTCCCAGCGGAGATGACTTGAACCAACAAAGTTGTCTTCCTTTGATGGCGAAAGACGATGATAAAAACCTGACTGTATTGGAAAATGAACGCTTGGAGAATGAGTTGAGTCTGCTTCAATCCAAACTGACAGACTCCTCATCAAAGCTGCAAATGTTTCAGAACGTACACGACGAGTTGGCAACTACCAAAAACGAACTCGAAGAAAAAAAAATTGAAATGACTGACATGTCACCGCTACCTGATTGCGGGGAAAGAAACCGGACAGCACCAAAGAATTTCAAAATCAAAGTTGTGGGAGGAGTAAACCTTCCGGATGCAAAGGACAATTATTATGTTTCCGTTCGGGTCGATGCATGGCTCGGCATGATCCACGTCCATTCCAAGAAACACAAAACTAAAACCATCCGCGGCAGCCAGCCGGAATGGAACAAAGCCTTGACCAGTATCAAGACTCAGAATCCGGAAAAGTGGATGTTGACAATGAAACTAAAAAAGTCGTCGATATTTGGTTTGAAGAAGTCCACGGTCGGCTTCGTTCAACTTGACATGTGCAGCTTGGAGAACGGCCTCAATAAGCTGCAACTGTACGACGAGTCTCACAATCCAGTGGGTAAATCTTGTCTTGAGCTGGATATAAAGATCGAATACCTGACGGAAGTCATTCCACGCCCAAATATAATTTCTGAACCCAAGGAAACTCCGGCTGAAGTACCTTCGGCTAACGGACATGAACTTGAAATGGACGAGATAAACCCAGTACCGGAGAGTCTGAACGAGAATTTGCTGAAGACTATTGACAATATCGGATATGTGACAAACATAGATCAGCAGGTGCTGGGTGAAACTGATCTACTTGAAATGGCCGAAGAAACAATTATACCCGAGGTTGAGCAACAGCCAACGAAGGCTCAATCCAAGACCACTGACAATCAGCCCCGCCTTATAACAAAAGACCCACACGCATTGCCCCCAAATCCCGAAAAATCTCAACTTGTACAGAATCCGGCAACGGATGATGAGAAACCGGAAGCACCAGAGCCGCTACCTGATTGCGATGAAGGAAACCGGAAGCCCAAAAATTTCCAAATCAAAATTGTGAGAGGAGTAAACTTTCCAGAAGCCAAGGATTCTGACCAATATTACGTTTCAATGCGGGTCGAGGAATGGCACGGCATGAACCGCGACCAGGTCAAGAAAATCAAAACCAAAATCATCCGCGGTAGCCAGCCGGAATGGAATCAAAACTTTACCATCAAAACTCAATATCAAGAAGGATCTATGATGACTTTCAAAGTCAAAAAGTCGTCGAAATCATTTTGGAAGACGTCCAGCATCACGGTCGGCTCTGCCGTAATTTACTTGTCCTGTTGTGACGACAGTCTCACTCATCTGCGACTGTACGACAATCCAGTGTCTCGCAATCCAGTGGGCAACTCGGTGGGCCAAGCTTGTCTTGAGGTGGAGATTCCCAGTCCGGCAGAGGTCTAAAGGCAATAGCTCACAAGGAAGGCGAAAAGATTGCTCCAACGGTGGAGAATGTTATACCGCATGTACCAAAACGTATTAGCCTGACGCGGAAGCTGGATGAGTTTCTTGACGAATGAATTTCCACCCGAAGAATCGTTAAACGCGTCGACAGTGCCACAAGTTTTCGGAGCTATTAACTAAATATCGGTCAACTTGCTCATATTCGTCTCTCAGGTTTTGTCTAGTTGGGTACCGGATGGGAAGAGAGTGGGTAAAGGGTGGGTAAAGGGTGGGCGGAAGGAGGGCGGATTGGACCAGGAGCCAGGAGAAGAGGAGGGATAGGATTCCATCCCAGGAAGGTGGAATCACGATTTCATCAAGCAACTGAACATGACGATCGGCACTAGGTCGTACACGATTTTAAACGAAGGTATCAAAGGTCTCGAAAGGAAGAAAATACGAAATAAAATGGTCAGACCCAATCAAATGTCGACCGTGGCTAATCAATTGGCGTCGATTTACTAATAGCACATCTCGAGGGATTATCAGAGGTGATGAACCCCCAAAGTTCATCGATCGCAGTTCTAAATGGACGTCAGTACGGGGAATTCAAGTCACCTGGACAATGAGAGCCTGGGCAAATTACTGGACGCTTGCGACAAAAAAGTCATCGCTATTCAAAAATTGGCTTTTGCTGGAGAAGGTCAACGCTATACTGTCCGCCAGATGGTCGAGTCGAATCACCGTTTCCTATAGACCAACCGAACCGATACGAAACCAAGAAACGGTAGGGCCTAACCCAACAGTCCAGCAGTTGACGCATAAGAAATTGAATGGAAACATTTAATATCATTTACGTTTGAATAAGGCTACTGTGAATTGATCGGATACCTCTCCAGGTCTGAAACAATAA